>NC_134483.1:257863414-257940914 GCF_040206685.1 Ascaphus truei
TGTGTGTGTATGTCATGTGTATGTGTGTGTGTGTCTGTCATGTGTGTGTCTGTCATGTGTATGTGTGTCATGTGTGTGTGTGTGTGTGTGTGTGTCATGTGTGTGTCTGTGTGTGTGTGTGTCTATCATGTGTGTGTGTCTGTCATGTGTGTGTTTGTCATGTGTGTCTGTCATGTGTGTCTGTCATGTGTGTGTGTCTGTCATGTGTATGTCTGTGTGTGTGTGTCTGTCATGTGTGTGTCTGTCATGTGTGTATGTGTCTGTCATGGGTGTGTGTGTGTGTGTCTGTCTGTCATGTGTATGTGTGTGTGTGTGTGTGTGTGTCTGTCATGTGTGTGTCTGTGTGTGTGTGTGTGTCATGTGTGTGTGTGTGTGTCATGTGTGTGTGTCTGTCTCTGTCATGTGTGTGTGTCTGTCTGTGTCATGTGTGTGTGTGTCTGTCTCTGTCATGTGTGTGCCTGTCTCTGTCATGTGTGTCTGTCTCTGTCATATGTGTGTCTGTCATGTGTCTGTGTCTGTCATGTGTCTGTGCCTGTCATGTGTCTGTGCCTGTCATGTGTCTGTGTCTGTCATGTGTGTGTGTGTGTGTGTGTGTGTGTGTGTGTGTGTCTGTCATGTGTGTGTGTGTCTGTGTGTGTCTGTCATGTGTTTCTGTCATGTGTGTGTGTGTGTGTGTGTGTGTGTGTGTGTGTGTGTGTGTGTGTGTGTGTGTGTGTGTCTGTCATGTGTATGTGTGTGTGTGTGTGTCTGTCATGTGTGTGTCTGTGTGTGTGTGTCTGTCATGTGTGTGTCTGTCATGTGTGTGTGTGTCATGTGTGTGTCTGTGTGTGTGTGTCTGTTATGTGTGTTTCTGTCATGTGTGTGTGTGTCTGTCATGTGTGTGTGTGTGTGTCATGTGTGTGTCTGTGTGTGTGTGTCTATCATGTGTGTGTGTCTGTCATGTGTGTGTTTGTCATGTGTGTCTGTCATGTGTGTCTGTCATGTGTGTGTGTCTGTCATGTGTATGTCTGTGTGTGTGTGTCTGTTATGTGTGTGTCTGTCATGTGTGTGTGTGTGTGTGTCTGTCATGTGTGTGTGTGTGTGTGTGTCATGTGTGTGTGTGTGTGTGTGTGTGTGTGTGTGTGTGTGTGTGTGTGTGTGTGTGTGTGTCATGTGTGTGTATCACAGTATGTGTGTGTGTCACTGTATGTGTGTGTGTCACTGTATGTGTCAAGGGAGAAGCAAAAACGGAGCTTGGGGGGGTCAAAAACGGAGCTGGGGGGGTCAAAAACGGAGCTGGGTGGGGTCAAAAACAGAGCTGGGGGGGTCAAAAACAGAGCTGGGGGGGTCAAAAACGGAGCTGGGGGGGTCAAAAACGGAGCTGGGTGGCCAAAAACGGAGCTGGGGGTGGGGCAAAAACGGAGCTGGGGGGGTCAAAAACAGAGCTGGGGGCTCAAAAACAGAGCTGGGGGGGTCAAAAACAGAGCTTGTGGGTCAAAAACGGAGCTGGGGGGTCAAAAACGGAGCTGCGGGGGTCAAAAACGGAGCTGGGGGGGTCAAAAACGGAGCTGGGGGGGTCAAAAACGGAGCTGGGGGGGGTCAAAAACGGAGCTGGGGGGGGGGGAATACTCACACATCTCAGTTAAGCCTCCCCCTAGCAGTAGCAGCAAGAGCACAATGGAGCATTTTGTCACCTCAGGCAGCAGCAGCAGCAGTGTGGCCGGGGTCCTATGGGTTAGAGCGCACCGGCCAATGAGAGCCGTGGGGGGTGGGACACACGGGGTCAGGGAGACACACCGACCAATGAGAGCCGTGGGAGGGCGGGCGGACGGATGGACCAATCAAATGGTCTACAGACACTCACAAACAAGATTTTCAATTATATATCTATATAATAATAATATAATATAATATAATATATATATATATATTTTTTTTTTAATAATTATAATTTGTCTTAAATAATTATTCTATTATTCTATTAATGGGGTGATGTGGATACAGAGTTTTCTCTAACAGAGGTAATTAATTTGAAATCAAAGTTTAGCTGCAAGAGGGTTGTTACAGGTTTTGTTAAGGGCTGTTGACTTTGAATTGTTTATTTGTAATCAGATACATTGCAGAAGGTCTCAACATTTAATAACAAATAAATAAATAAAAAATAGGAAAAAAGTTATGATTTGTTTATGTTAAAATTATATTGTCTGCAAATAATGTAATTTAATATCCATCTTTACCAATTTTAATAGCATAACAGATATTTTGATTTAGTCGAAAAGTGGGAAAAGTGGTTTGCATGTATGTATGTATGTCTCTATTGATGTAGCGCTATCTATGTACATACTGTAGCACTTCACAGCAATAATATAACACATAATGGGAATAAGCGATAGAGACATTAAAGTAACATTAGGAAATAGAGCTTACAATCTAAGTGATAAGTAGGAGGAACATACAGTTGATGTATCAGCCACGGAGCTACCCATATGCTTCATTAAATAGGAAAGGAGTTCATGTGAAATCAGAAGTAGAGAAGGAAGAAGAGATGTAGATGTACAGTATGAATGTAGTTAGAGGAATAATAAAACTGGTAGAAAGAAATGTGTAGTTTGAAAAAAAGTGATGTCAGAGTAAATCTAAATAGTAGAGGAGGCATAGCAGTGATAGTAGTGATAGTTTAGTGTTGAGAGGTGAGAGATAAATGGGCAGTGAAAATTAAGTTAGAATAAGGATAGAGTGGAAGTTGAGAGAAATGCAAT
Organism: Ascaphus truei; assembly: GCF_040206685.1. Classification (NCBI taxonomy): domain Eukaryota; kingdom Metazoa; phylum Chordata; class Amphibia; order Anura; family Ascaphidae; genus Ascaphus; species Ascaphus truei. Next base: position 257,866,153 of record NC_134483.1, read on the forward strand.
ATATGAGTAGAGGTACTCTAGAGTGAAGAGAACTGTATCTTCTTGAGTCTGTGATAGAAACTCTCCTTTTTCAGCGCTTTTCAAATTTACCTGAGATTATATAATTATTTAATCCTATTTAAAACTTTTACAGATTTTTATCTGGGTATACTGAGATCTTACATCTTAATTCTAATTGTAGAATTATTGCCAAATTGCTTAATTCAATTTGCTGGCCAATTGACTGTCTGATGTGTTACCTACAGAATATTTTTTTTTGTCTTGACAATTTAAAGGCTCTTTCTGATCTTTCATTTATGAGCACATTTAATTTTCTTCTAGTCAACTATATTTTTTCAAAGCTGTTTTTGTAACATGGCCTCTACCATTTCACAGTTATGCTACTGTATAAAGTTATTTGACCTATTGTTACTTAGAATTCTTGGTCTTGGGGCCCTGTGTACTCAACAAGAAACTGGTCTAGCTGAACATGAGGAACAAGGGTGCTCACAACATATTATAAGGTATTTTTAAGTTTGTCTGAACTTACATTATAACTGAATCAAACTATTGTACAGAAATTGACCATGTCTGCGAGACTGTCTTTAAAGGCATGTATTTGCATGATAATGTTCTAAAGCTCTTTATCTGTCTCCTGTTAATACCAGGCCAGCTCACCTACTTGATATCTGTGCATTCATCTATTTATCTTATTTCAGCTTTCAGATGTGCTATGGATTTCTAGAATTCTTGCTGTAGAGTTTTTTTGATGTCTTGTAATTGATTGTTCAAGTCTTTTTTAGTTATCGATACAGGTTCATCTTCATCCGAGCTACAGTAGGAATAAAATCATGGCAGCCATGCAGAGATCAGCCATCTTCTGACTTGGCTGCAGTTCTTTCTTTTTTTTTTTGATCCTCATTTTTTCCACAGTTTAAAGAGCAATTACAGAGTAAGGATATTTTGTTTAAGAGAGGGTGAAAGTTAAATCTTCTGAAGCATCACGCACGAGCACCCCTCCCCTTATGTCATACATTTTTTTCTGTCTGACCATTAAATCATTTTCAACTTTTAAAGGTCTAAATTCTTTGTAGGAAAACACATTATTATGTACATGTGTTATTATTCAGAAGTTGGCAAAATGTTATTTTATAAAGCCGTTTATAGATTGTCACTGTTTTTACAAGACAAAAAAATACCCTACAAAAAAAGTTACTACATAAAAAAATTAAAACAGAAAAATAGAAAACAACATATGAAAAAACATGATCAAAATGAGAGGGTCGAATAAAAAGCTGTTTCTATGGGAAAATGGTTTTTGATTGTGGAAGTGGGACTACACTTGATATCATCGACATATATTTAGTACATTTAGCTGTCTTCAAATGAAGATTCAAAATAGATATGTATGAAAACACAAAACCATAAATGTAATATGGATAATTAAAGAAACTATGTTGTAATGCTAAGAACTGAAACAAGCAATGGTCCAAGACTGATCACGTGACATTACAAAAACATATATAGAGTAAATTGTTTTATATTTAAATATTTAATATTTTAATAAAAAGAGCAACAAAGTTAAGGTGAAAAAAAATCTGATAAATTCCAAAAAATTTACTTCAACTTGTTTTTTTACCCATAAACATGAAAAGAGCCCAAACATCTTTACCCTCTTGAATAAGGGTATATAGATACCCAAAGCACCTCAAAAAACCCAAGCAAATTAGTAAATTTACATACAATTCATTTAATTTAGAGAAGCTGCAATATCTCAATATTGTTTTCTCTAAATCACCTCCATGAATGGCAGTTTTTTAATTTAATTTGAAAAGGATGTAACATAACTCATTTCTTTCACTTTTTTAAATGCCGATATACAATTTATTTCCAAGTTAAGGTTGCTATAAGTATACTTTTTCTGCATGATATATTCTGTCTTATATGGAAACATTATTATTTAAACATGCATGCCACTGGTTTTGTCTGAAAATATCATCACGGAGAGCAATTGAATGAAGGTTTTTTTTAATGAAATTCAAGTTCAGACAGCCCCACTTAAAGAAAGTCTAGAAAAAGGAAGAAAAAAAAAAAGAACGGCATGCCCGAGGACAAAAATAATTTCTTAAAGACTACAAAAGTAAATCAAAGGTTATTATATCGCCTCTTTTTTGTATTTAGCCTTTTCCATTTTTTGGGTTTCATGTGTCAGTTTTTCTGTGCATTTGCCCTTGCTCCATTGAGATTGTGTGGATAAAATTTCGTACATTTTTTTTATTTTAGGCTTTAAGATTAATTTGTCTTATTCTTGTTTTTTCTTTGTCTTGTGTGACCTACTTTGATATTTTATATTGGTTGTTATATTAAATGTTATGTTTTAATTTATATCTTTTGGATTGTTTTTATTGGGGACCCAGGCATAGCCCCTTGTATACTATACCTTTCTATTTGTGAGTGTTGAGGACCCCTTTGATTAACTTTAAGGTTTATTTATGTTTCTTAATTACAAAAATATATATATATTTTATATAAAAATATACATTATATCCATAAAAGGCTTGTAAGATTTTTAATCTATAACTGAATGAGTCACTTTATATTATTGGTACAGGCTCTTGAAATACTGCTTTACTGTATGTTCCATACATTTTCTTGATTATATGCACATTACAGTAATTTTATAGCTCCCAGTATATTTGCCATGTAAATAAATCACCTGAGGGTCTCGTTTAGAGAAAAAAATTGATTTAATTTACATACAAAATTATAGTAAAAGGGAAAATAGATTTTTTTCCTTAAGACATGCTCTTTTCTACTGTGAACCGTGTTATTAAAATATGATATATTGTGCAATCAGTACCTGTTAAAACTGATATAAAGTGTATTGTGTGCCAGCATGTATTTTTATATGTTGTAATTATTTTGTAGCTGGTGACAAAGTCTGTATTTTTTTATGCTGTAGTGACATAAAGAATAATATTGATATTAAATACAATGCAAAGCACCTTGATACATTAACAAAATGTAAAAGTACCCAACAAAAATGAAAGCTCCTGCAATTAACTTAAGATCATACCACATTTGTGACCGTTGATATAACCCCCCCCCCCCCCCCCCCAATATTTTACATCCTAAAGAGACTATGGCAACAGTGTACTTGGAGCACTAATCAAAGACTAGGCCATTGAAGAAAGACTATAATTTTTGCATCTGTCTTCACTACAGAAATTATTGTAGGGATTCTACTGCTGGACATAACCTGAGCAACTATCTTAACTCTGTGTGACACTGTAAGAGCCAATTAACTAATCAACATTTACAAGTCTCTTGGACCAAATGTCATTCATTCAGGAGCAAAAATATTTTGATTTTAAAACTGCAAAACAGTATGTACCTTTTATTTTAAATCAGTATCATTGATGACCCATGTCATGCTGGTAAGTCTAATTTTAGTTTAAGGTAAATTATTATAAACTATAAAAATACTGTAATTTAAAAAAAAATATTCCAAAACCTCCTCATGCCTCAAAAGTGTAATAGTGCTCTATCAAGACAGTGCTCCCAAATTAATGAAACAATTAAACCAAAACATGAAAAATAATATTTATTTGGGGCACTCAAAAGGCACTACGTATAAAAATATCAAAACATTTATTGTTATTTATTTCATATGAGGAAATAAGGGTGGTGGAGGAATATTAAAAAAAAATATGTAAAAATATTTAAAATATCATTGGGACGGTAGAGGTAGACGGCCTTCACAATAAAGGTGAAGCCCGGCTGGCTGCCCCTAAAAAACATGCGGAATGGGCTATTTGTGTCAGCTCTTGGGATCAGTGAAATGTGTTAATGCGTTGCCCTGTAACCTTGTTCCCTTAAACTGTCCCCTGTGGGTTTATAAGCTAGAGATGCACTGTGTGGTTTGGGTCCCTCATTGGTTGCAGGACTGGGACTTTGGGAACAGGAGTTTAAGGGTGGATGTTGGGGCAAATAGGGTTAAAAACTGTGTAAGAGGTTGCTGACTGGTTATACCGGGAGTATTGTTCCTGTACTTTACCGGAAATAGTGCATGATTTGCGGGTACGCGTCTGTTCATAAAGACAGTGTGTTATGGAGGGTTAATGCAACTCTATGGGATATCTTTGCTCCACCAGCAAGTTCTACAATTTGATTTTATAACACAGTGCAGGAGCCTGTTTATAACCTAGTTGCAGAGTCCACGTTTTAGGGTCCAAGTTCTTCGGACCATGTTTTAGGGACCAAGTTTTAGAGTCCAAGTTCCCAATGTAATAGGATAGGTATCCATTGCTATACAGACAGCCCCGCTAATATAATTAGCTGAGGGGTCTGCATGGCAAGTGCAGATCAAAGGGACAGATGGGCAAGGTGTCAGGACATCTAACAGGCAGGGAAGGCCACAGGAAAAGGTCTGTGGATGGACTCTCAGTGGGCGAGACCCTTTGTAGTAGCCAGACACTGTGGAGCATGCCCAGTGGGTGGCAATGGGCAGGACCAGGAAAGCCGTTGCAGAGGTGGAGCTCATAAGGCCAGGGAAAGCCGTTGCAGAGGTGGAGCTCGTAGGTGTGGTTTCACTTGGCCCATTCATATTTCCCGCTTTGCCAGCATCCTGAACCTAATCACACCCCTCCTTTGATTGGGTAACGCCAGGTGAGCCCACGGCTCGTGATTGGTGGTTGGGGACAAACCCCCCTCTGATTGGTCACCAGTCCATCTTCCATGTTAGATATAGGTCTATGTAAGGAGACTGGCCAATCATAGAACCAGAGCATCTTGGGCTTGAGCCAGTGAAGCGATGGCGGGCTTTTTGAAAGTGCTCTGTTCCGAATAGCAGAGCGCTCGGCATGGAGTTGCCAGAGAAAAGCCTGGCCGAGCTGAGGCTAAGTCTCGTATTTCGCAGCCAAGTTCTGAGAAGAGAACGTAGCGAGAGGAGAATATAGCGGGGAGAGCCCTGCGGTTCTCCCGAAAAGAGTACTGGGTGTTCCTGGACGTTCAGCGGCTAGGGTAAGCCTTCCTGAAGCAGGTGCCCTGTACCTAGTTGAGGTTAGTGACTCACCCCAGACCCCAGTTGGTATGTATTTTCTGTATTTTGTGCAATATATGTATGTCTGCAGGCTTGCCCTAATAAACACAATTTGTTCAATAATGTTGTTCTGCCTAGTGAATAGATCCCGGTAAGATAAAAAAGTGTTAAAAGTACTGGTCTCCCGTGACAACCATGCCATAAATATAACAGCAGAGAATCAAATTGGACTACCTACAATTTACAATAAAAATTGCACTATACAACCCAGGTTGTGAGTCATTTAGGCACTCCTGTTAATGCTTAAATAAATTGGCATTGCACTTTTCATAGCACAGTTTTACCGTATGTAGTTAGATGTTTTTTTTTTATTTATTTATTTTAATTTTTTTTAACTCTACCAACAAGAGGTAGGGAATTAATTGAAAACATTTATATACATCTAAAAACCAAAGTTCAATAAAATTCAAATCACTGTTGAGTGTTCTATTTTGTTTCATCTATAAAATCAATTTTGTATTGATGTTCTTGAAATGACATTAGCTAATTGGAAGATAAAGTGAAAAACTGAACAGTGTAAAGTAATGCCCGATGGGCAAATGTATTGAATATATACATCTAAATTAAAAGTTGTGATTTAACTACTACCTGTACAACCCAAAAAGCTTTTACAGTCACTTTAGACAGCTCCCTAAAAATATCAACTCAAAGCAGAGCAGGATGGCTTTCATGGGAGACCAGGCATTTACATCTTTATACCGGGATCATATCACTGAGCAAAACCAAACAGTAATTTTTTTTTTAATTTATTACATAGAAAAAGACGTACACAGAGTGGATTACAAAATACAAGAGAAAATACACTTACTGGGGGTCTGGGCTGCAAAACTAGCCTTTCCTAGGTGAAACAGTCCATAAAACATCTTTAGGTTTACCGGGACTTGGCCTGAATGTCCTGGAATGCAAATCGGAAAGACATTCCTGACGCCACCGCTGTATCTGCTCCGGAGTTGCTGAAATCCCTTGACCGGGAGATAGTACCAAACATCCTGGTACTCTTTTCGGCTTGCAATCCCAGCCGCAACCGTTACGTTCTCTTTTCAAAACTTGGCCCTGAAAAGTCAGATTTAGAAACATTTCTCGCCTTGAAATTTTTGAAGCCGGCTCTCTGGTATTGTTCGCATCTTTTGGGGATTTCGAATTTACCGCTGCTGTCTTGGTGCTCCGAATCTCTTGCCCGGATTGGCTGCAGGTTTTTTATACTGTAGTATTTTGGAGTTCATTCACAAAATACTACAGCCAATCCCAGCGTGGGAACTTTCCAACCAGCCAATCAGATGGCTGCCAGTCTACTGAAGCCGGGCAAGCGGATCTTCTGAATGAAACAAGGGCATGCGTGAGTTTGCCACCTTAGCCACTTGCTATGCAGAAGCCACCCACGGGGCTAGATGCCTCCAGGTCTGGGAAGGCGAATGCTATCTGAAACAACTTGCATTGATCCCAGAACGTGGGTACTTCACATCTCTGGCAGCATCTGTGGCTTTCAAGTCCGGGCCTCAATTAGACACACTGGCACCACAGTTTGGTAGCCCCCTGACTCAGAATACCGGCTTTGAAAGTCCCAGCATATTTTATAGTTCACAAGCATAATACATTTTAAACATACCTGTTTAATAAAATATACTTTACACTTGTATTCTGTCTAGGTCTTCTGGTTATGAGATAGAATGAGACTCTTTACTTTTATTCCCACTAGCCAGATCCCTCACACACTGCAAACCTGACTTAGACTTTTAAAATCCGCACAGTCTTCTCTGCTATTAAAACATTATGAAACAAAATATTTTTTCCCATATTTTGTCAAAGTCCCAAAGTAGAATGAAAAAATGTTAGGTTCATTCTCAGGGCTGTATCTCATTCCCTTCTTGAAAACCGGACTTGCAACCTTATATATGGTGGGAGTACCCCAGAACCCCTATACCAGGTTCTGGATGATCAGGGCATAAACTGGGCATCCCCCCTTATACTAGGGAGGGGTCCCATCCAGGGATACCACACATACATATGCCCCATGTACCTTTCTCGTCTGTGCTGAAGCAGGGAGTCCTAGCGGTGATTCACGCAAGTGTTTTCAAGGGGAGATTTTGCAGAGCAATGTGTTTCAATGTATCAGAGAATCCGACCTTATTCCCGGGCACATTTTTGGTGTATCCAGAAACTCTGGAACCCCGCAAGCTAGACATTCTGACAAAACTTTCTCTGTAAAAAAAACCCTTGAAACTCATAGCCTAGCACACTCAGCTTGCTGGCACAGCTGTAGAGGTAAAATACTGAAAATTATTTATTGAACCACAATTACATACAGTGCATGTACAACAAACAAGTTCAAGAGCTGACACTCTAAAACCCCAAATATGGATCAGAGGTAACCAGCCGGGCATAATACTTTTTTTGATGGCCTGGTTACCCCCTCACCATCACAATTGCAAATACAATTTTAAGAACAATTCATTAAAAACGTTCTCCTAGATACTCAGTTAAACAACATGGTGGCCTGAACCATAGCAGAACACGTGTAATGAGGTCACATGGTGCATCAACCAATTAGGTTGGTTGATGTACTGTGTGATTCCCATTCTTTTGGATGACAATTGATCCTGACCCCTTTTTGAATAATCTCTGATTTCATCTTAATTGGAGGGATTCTCGTAGAACTTCAAGCCATCTGATTGGTGGAAGTTCCATGTGCTTACCTCCATTTAACAATACATCACTAATTTTGGTTTGGTTGCCAAAATTAGTGATGTAATTTTAAAGGGAGCTTTAGTTTGCACACATAAAAAAAAAAAAAAAAAAAAAAAAAAACAACACAAAAGCGCACCAAGATTGAGATATACAGTGTATTATAAACAATTAAAATTAGTAATATACACTTACATGGATAAAAACTTTAATGATCCTGATCACGATCGTGACTTCTATGGTGAGGCAACAATTGGGATGAAAGGGGGTGAATTCCGTCTCTGCAAACAAGCCCCGCGCGCTGGGACTGTGTCTTTGGCTATGCTGCGTCTTCAGCTCCACACGGTTGTCAGCGTGATGGCCTGCGTGACGCGCATGCGCGGCGGATGAAGCCCCCAGTAGTAGTCCCGAAGATGCCTGCCCGTTTTCAGTTTTTGATCGTGATTATTGAAAAAAGCACTTGTGTGAAGACTGGCTGTATAGGGGTAACAAGCCAGCAACACCCTTCGCGACGCGTTTCGAATACAAAAGTATTCTTCCTCAGGCGATGGTGGAAGTTCCATGTGCTTACCTCCATTTAACAATACATCACTAATTTTGGTTTGGTTGCCAAAATTAGTGATGTAATTTTAAAGGGAGCTTTAGTTTGCACACATCCTTAATTTAAAAATCCCTTCTTTCCTAGCTCAGAAAATATGTGCTCACTTTAGATGATAGCACACAGCCCACAATGCCCTAACTACTGTAGGCTGCCGGAGCAAAACAACCTGCCTCAACACCAGTCAAAAATGGAAGTGCAAACACACTGGAAATCCACATTATATATGCTTGAGCATCTCCATGAGCAGAAGGCATTTAAGGATTATATATGCTTATGCAATTTGGTATATTAATTTGAAAAAACACTCTTGACATGTACTTAATTTTTTTTAACAGTTGGTCTTGATACTGATTTAATTAGTAAAGACAAATGTAACTATATAGCAAAAAAAAATTCCCAACAATTGCATCATCTTATAGCCTCCGTATAATACATACAAATCAGGAGAAACAACCAGTATGTAACGGTTATGCTCAACACAAACCTGGACCGGACTGCGGGGATGAGGTGAGGATAGATATCCACCGACCTTAGACCACAAAGCCGGATCCGGGTTGCAAATTCCGTGGTCAAACATAGCCGGGTCAGGACTGGAGAAGGCAGGGTAATCGGTAGATAAGCCAGGGTCAGGGCAGGCACACAGGAGCGGTGGTCGCGGTCCCGAGCAGAGGTCATCATGGAGAGCAGGAAACAGTAACTGGGGACTCAGTGCCTCAGCACAGAACAGCTCTCCCTAGCCGGGTGCAGCTGAGAGTGGTGAAGGCCACTGGAAGGTCACTGGGAACTGGAACTGCAGACAGGACAAGAAACACAGAGGGCTTCAGTGTACCCGCTTCAGCGCGACGGTCTTCCAGAAACTAGGAGCTATGGCAAGAAGGCCAAGGCAGGCCAAACAGAGGTGCTGTGGCAAGCACAGTTACTTGAGAAAGTCTATGTTCAGCATCAGGAAAAGGGACAGCCCAGTATAAGAAGGGCAGGGAGTCACTCAAAGGACAGGGGTGTGAGGGAATTCCTCCAATGACAGATCACAGAGACAGAGCTGAACAGGAGGTACCCAGGCTGCAGTGATTGCAGGAGCAGGGGATGCTGATTGCAGAAACAAGCGGAGAGTTGCAAGAAGCTTAATAGTTCTGTAAGGAAAAGGTTTCAGCAAAACCCAGGAGCAGATTCCTTACACAATAAGACCAATTGAATCAGGGAATGAGAGCATCACTAAACACAATAGCATATACATTGATAAAGTGCTATATACATTTGTAACGAGTCTTCCTTAGTACTTGAAAGATTTAAAGGATACATTATCAAGACTCAATAGAATCTCTACAAGCGACACCACTTATTTAGTGAGCCTAGATGTACAGTACAGTAGTTATACACCAGTATAGTGCATGAAAATTGTATTATGTCATGTAAACACTTTCTGGAATATCATAACTGCAGATTCTGTAGGTAAGGTACTGCAATGGTCAACACTTGTGCCCCAACATATGTGAATCTCTACCTGGAATTGTGGAAAGACCAGACAGTATTTACAGTACAATAGAACTCACACAGTATACGGAACATATTGACTGGTGGACCATGTTCATTGTTGTATACTACTGTTCTGAAATGGACCCTAACAGCTACTGGAGGAGTTGTTAAAGTTTAAATCAGAACATACTTAAGCTCAAATTAACTTTTGAGTTTTGTGATGTGACAGGAGGGGGTAACCAGGTTCTATAATAAAGGTCAAGCCCATTTGGTTACCCCTGCTCCGTGTATAAGGGTCCCAGAGAGATAGCTCTTGAACCCAGTAACATTGTATGATCACAATGTCCTTTGTGTAATAATACCATTGTTGGTGTTTTTCCCTTTCTGGGCATGCCATCAAGCAGGATGAACCCCTGCCAGGATGAAGGGCCTCCCCGTCATTATCCTCCACGTCCATGTCCTCCGTTGGGCAGGAACACAAAAATACAATCTAATGGCCCCTAACCTCTTAATCACCTTTGCGGTTAATAACAGCTATAGTAATTAAGGGGTTAATCCACCCTCTCTGGAGGCCCAATCACCCACCCCAGCACAAGTACCCCCACCCTCTACCCATTGATTGGCACAGTGGTACATCCTGCCCATATAATATGGGCATGATAAGCCACTATGGTAGTCAATGGGCAACATAAAAAAATTACAAAAATCAACAGGCCCAAAAATACACAGCAATTAACTCCAAACAATAAACAGAAATGGAAAAAATGACAAATAATTCAAAACAAGCATTTGCCAAAAAATGCATTGCCTGTCACTGTATTTATCTGTACCCAGGGCACAGATAAATACAATAGCAGTCAATGGGCAAGCATAAACATAAAAAAAAAAAAAAATTACATACAGTACATTCAATATTTGTCTTACTTTTAGAAGTCTTCACCCTCTGAATCCCAGCGTATCAGGAAGCTCTCGACCAAAGATGTCAACCTGCGCAATCCGCCGCCATCCTCTGCGATGATCAGCATCAGGTAAAAAAAAATCTTCTTCCATCTTCTTTTTGCATTATTTTCTTCTTTTCTTTAATCTTCTTTCTTTGCAATCCAATCTACCCCATGTTAAATCTAAAACGGATTGATCCGTTAAGCTAAAATGATATGGAACTGGCCTTATATAAGGCCTGTGACATAACATTTTAGGGTCAGAAGGCCCAGGTCCAATCTGATGGGGCTCTGTAGCATGTGACCGCCTGTAATTTTTTTTTAAGGCTGTTACTTCATCTCCAAGGGAGGTACGTCACATCCTTAAAACCACATGGCTGACATCCCATGGTACTACAGCAAATGTGATTGAAGACAATCCCATTTGGCACTGTACCACGTGATATGTTCCATTTGTTTAAAAGGATGTGACATTATCCCATATAGTGATGTAACATCCTTTAAAAAATTGGAAATGTCACATGGTACAGTAACCAATGGGATAAAAATAAATATATATATATATATATATATATATATATATATATATATATATATAAAAACATTCAAGGAATGTCAGATTGACTTAATAAATACTATAGTGAAAATTGTTCTTAAGAACATTTAGTGCAATCTACATTTGATATGAAAGATATTAAGACCACTAATTTTTCTTCAAAGTCTAGTTCTTAAAGTAAGAACACACCTAACTCTATATCAATATTGAGACCATTGGGTACTAGGGTTTTTAATTTTGAAGACAAATTAGTGGTTAACCCTATCTTGCGAAACGCGTTGAGTGGAAGAGGAGGAGGAGGAGGCAATCCGTTCCCGGTTGATCGTGACGCCAGACGCCGACTCCAGTCAAGCTGCACGAGAACCCCAGTGGCTGCTTGTGGGGACTGTCAGAGACTGCCAGAGACGGAGGAGACGCATACCGGACAGCATTGGCTGTAAAGATTCCCTTGTGTGCCCTGAGTGGCAATACAGAGTGTGAGTACGCCCTCAGGGGGCTTTTTTATGTGTAATTTATTAAAGGTGTTTTACTGTATATTACTACACCATCAGCCCCTTCTTTGTCTCCTTCCCCCCCCCCCTTCCTGTTTTTCTTCCCCACCAGCTCTAGCTTGGCTACCAGACAGTTCATCATCTGAAGCTGCTGCAGAACACCATTGGTCAAATCTAGGACACACTCCCTCATCCCTTGAGTTTTCTAATCCATTGACACGCCAGGGTCAGGGTTGGAGATGGTAGAGTAGTCGATATCGTGGCTGGAGTGCGGCAACAAGGAATCAGGTATGCAGCGATTCAGCTTAGCAGCAGCACTGTTGGAATGGCCTCTGCGCGAGGAGCGGGAGTGGCCCATTACGGGGGCCTCTGCAAGGCAGGAATGCAGCAGGCCTCAGGAATCAGGAAGCTAAAGGTTAACGCTGGAGATCCAGTGCTTCAGCACAGGAACCAGGACACAGCCTCTGTAATAGAGATATACAGCAGGCCCCAGGAACAAGGAACAGGAACCGAGAACAGGAACCAGAACTAGGAACTAGGAACAATAATACAAGAACAGAACGGCCAAACAGGTAGCTTGTGGCAAACACAGTTACATCCTATGAGAAAGGACTATACTCAGCCCTGAGGCAGTGTAAGAGAATAGTATAAGAAGGCCAGCGGGCCAATCACAGGAGGGAGGTGTGAGGGCATTCCTCCAATGAGAGAGCACCGAGGCAGGACTGTAGTAATTGCCAGCACAGGTGGATGTGAGGGGAGGTTGTCTGGAAACTGTAAGGAATCCACTCCTGGCTTTGATTATAACTTTTGCAGACTTCTGCAGTTGCAAAAGTTTCCTCTGGCAATCTATGGCACATGTGCTGCTTCACATTGCAGCTTCTGCCCTGTGCTACATCATTGGAGGAATACTCACACACCCTCCTCCTGTGATTGGATCTCCGCCCTTTATATCCTGGGCGTTGGCACTGAAAGCATAATTTCTGTTTGCCCTCTTTTTCTAACGCAAAAATTCTAAGCTCTGTTCCCGCGGTTTTTTCTGTTTTAACCCCTGCTAGTCTGCTCTGTGAGGTCCCTACTGCTAACCCTAGTATTCCGCAGTTTAATGTTAGGTCCCTAGGGCAAGAGGCAGAACCCCCTATGACCCCTCTCTCAGAGACTAGCTTCTATTTCCCTGATTCTCGGGTACAGAGTAATTTAAACCTTGAGGTTTTTCCTATGTTAACCCCTACAGGTCAGCCCTATGAAATTCCCTTGGTAAATCCCTGTAGTCCGTCAGTCAGGGATACCTCCTTAGCCTCAGAGGATGAACCCCTTATGTCCCCTGACTCAGCTAAAATTCTCGGGGCTACGCCCCCTGAACTTTCGGCACTAATACTGGCTCCAGTTAAAAGTATTGTGGAGCCGTTTGTTTCTTTAAACCTGTTCGCAGAATCCCTACTCCTAGGTATTTCGTTGACCCCGTCTGTCACTCAGAGAGCTGAGACCCCTGCTTCTGAGCATAGACCCCTTTTCGTGGAATCTGTTGTCGTTTCTGATGTCCCAGACACTATTTCCCAAATACCCACTTCAGAGACCAGCACAGTCGTGGTTGCCCCATTTGCACTGTCTGTGTTCTCCTCTTCTCAAATCCTAGGGTTTAAAGCGAACAGTACATATTATGTCCCTTCCAAGTGACCCCTTCTGTGATCAGCGTATCTGCTGTTGCTCCCTTAGTACAATTAAAGTTAGGGCCCTCCTATTTGGAGGATCAGGTTTTCAAGTTTGAAACTTCCCTTATCCCTGATTTTGTAAACCTGCACTCCCTTCTCACTGTAGCTAAAAGTTCTCCAGCAGCCGCTGAGTTAAGCTCTGCCGCTTCCAAACCTTCTGTTGTAGAAGCAACCTTCTCTAGCTTTCTTCTGTTTTTCCTATCTGTTATGCCTATCACCTTTACTAAAATTTCTGTTTTGCAAGGTATTTCTCCTATTAAGTCTGTGATACCTGCAATTCCTTTAATTGGTTCCAAGACCCCTGTCACTGAGTTTCCCATGGAATCTGATGCCCTCATTAGGGATTCTCAGGGATCCAATTCTGAAACAAGCGCAATGCTATCTGATTTCATTACAGTAGCTAGTTCAGTTCCTGCTGGTTCTCAATCACCCACTTCAGTGACTAGCAAGATGACCCTTGTTTCTATTGGAGAGTCTACCCCAGCTTCTTTCACGGATCATGCCACAGCCTCCGGGATGATTAAAGATGACTTTAAGTCTGGGATGCCCACTCCTTTAATAATACTGTTTCACGCTGATTCGCCCACAGTATTCGGGGTATCCACTACTGACTGTATGTCTACTACCACGAACTCTGGGGTATCACAGTTGGAACTTTCAGTACTGCACCGACACACTTTATTCGAGCAAATGCCCGATTTCTACCTGGCAGATACTTGGAATCCGCCGCTGCTCACCTCTCGCATGCTGCGTTGCGTTTGCCTTCCCAGCCACGGTTCATGCCTGGCTGACGGGGGATCTGATCTGTTAAATGATAACCAGAAGAATTTACTAGGCGGCAATGTTTCGTTTGTCCACCAGATGGCATAAACTCATGATAACCAGAAGAATTTATTAGGCGGCAATGTTTCGTTTGTCCACCAGATGGCATAAACTCATGACTTAAGTAATGTGTGGACTTTGCAAGTTGTTTCGTTTACTACAGTATACCAAAAAAGATACTTTATCCCAGTACAGTATGCTACAGTATTGTAACTTGTCCTTGAGACTGAAGGAAGAGTTGCAAAAAATGTATCAATTTAGGCTTTACATACAGTACTGTATTAAATAAAGACAAAGATCATTTTCGCTTACACTATTCTACAGAGACATGAGTGTTCAAGTGGAGCCCGCTTTCCAAAAACCTGACAGAAGTTATGCTTATTTGATATGGGCCGCTATTAATGCAACAGAGGATAAGATGGCAACAGTTGTTCAAATTTATCAGTATTTTATCGAAAATTATGACTTTTACAGATTTTCGCCAACTCCTCATTTGTGGAAGCGCGCAATAAGGAAAAGGTTATGTAGTGACCCCTGTTTTCACCGTATTGAGCCCCAATTTGTTGGAGGGTATTGGTGTGTGGCACCGGGTTTTTCCCGTATCTATGATAATGGAGGCGGCAAGAGGCGAAGGGTCGTGTTAAAACGAAATAAGAAGCGACAGTCCCTGCCAAGCAATGCGCCAGAACCAGAACCAGAACCAGCAGCAGCACCAGCTTATCATGATGCCATCTCCATCGGTGACAACCCTGAGATGGATTTCGCAGCCAGTTTTGATGAAGCTTGCATGAACCTAAGCGATTTCCCGCTGACTACAGGTGGGCTAGTCCCTCTGCAAACTATCGACGTGGGTGATGATGAAAGCTGGACTGGAAGTGGGCCGGCGCCGGCGCAAGCTGAATGGGAAATTCAGTAATACAGTATGGTGAGTACTATTATTTTGGTGGGGCTGGCTGGGTACTTCTTTAGGGGGCTGACCATTACTGTACATTAAAACTTTTCATTTTGTTTTTCCTCAGAAAAGAAAAGAAAACGGCTAATGGGGGGATTTCGATGGATACAGTAATATTGTGCTGTACAGTATGCTGATGTTTTCCAGCCGAACAGTATACTGTGTAATAAACCCGAATAAATAAAACTATGCATTTATTCTACAGTACATGTTCAGTAAATTACTGCACATACTGTACTGGGGGCGAGATGTGTTTGCAGCAGAGAGAGATTTAATAATATTGTACAGTGAGCAGGGGGCTCCCTGAGCCAGAAATTAATGCTCAGGGAACCCCCCCCCCCCTGCTCCTGATCAATATTATTAAAAAAATACACACAGCAGCCGCCAAAAAATAAATAAATAAATGACAATAAATACATTTGAAATACATTTTTATTGATAGTGTAGATGTGCAGGGGGTCTGCGGAGCTGAACCGCGTTGGTTTTAGGTCTGGGGACCCCGTGCCCCCCGAGATACAGGCCCCTTTAGGGGGTGCCGGTATCCCTCTGCGTTTAAAGGTCCCGATCACGTGACCGCGGCCTGTAAACCAAGCAGAGCAGAGGGATACCGGCACCCCCTAAAGTGGCCTGTATCTCGGGGGGCACGGGGTCCCCAGACCTGAAACCTGTGCGCTTCTGCTCTGGAGACCCTCTGCACATGTACACTATCAATAAAACACATACAATATACAGTATAAATAAACACTCGTTCTTTACCTTAGCGTCTATGCGCTATGGTAAAGAAGCATTATTTTAATAATATTGTAAAGTGAGCAGCAGGGGGTTTAAGCGTTATAATGTAAAGAGGAACCCCAGCCCCCTGCTCCTGATCAGTATTGTTGTGGGTTTGGTATCGGGAAAAGACGTACATGCTGCGCATTATGAGATAGGTTAAATAAGGAAAAGGCAATGAAGGGGTTAAGGCATTATAAACAATTAATACATTCAATACATATTTTTCACGTCTGTGTTAAAACTCCCTGCCTTCTCTCTAATCTATGTAAAACCCCCTCCCCCTATCCCCCTATTGTGTGTGTGCGTTAAGCTTCCCTGCAAGCTATGTAAAAAAACCTCCCCCTATTGTGTGTGTATGTTAAATCTGCCTGGCCTGTGTTTCTGATTGCTGAGTGCTCTGCGTTTAAAGGTCCCGATCAAGTGATCGCGGCCTGTAAACCAAGCAGAGCAGAGGGATACCCGCACCCCCTAAAGGGGCCTGTATCTCGGGGGGCACGGGGTCCCCAGACCTGAAACCTGTGCGCTTCTGCTTTGGAGACCCTCTGCACATGTACACTATCAATAAAACACATACAATATACAGTATAAATAAACACTCGTTCTTTACCTTAGCGTCTATGCGCTATGGTAAAGAAGCATTATTTTAATAATATTGTAAAGTGAGCAGGGGGTTCCCTGAGCCAGAAATTAATGCTCAGGGAACCCCCCCCCCCCCTGCTCCTGATCAATATTATTAAAAATACGGAAAATGCTGCGTCATTACCATAGCGGATAGCCGCTAAGGCAATGAAGGGGTTAAGGCATAATAAACAATTAATACATTCAATACATATTTTTCACGTCTGTGTTAAAACTCCCTGCCTTCTCTCTAATCTATGTAAAACCCCCTCCCCCTATTCTCGCTTTTAAAACGCCCTGCCTTCTCTCTAATCTATGTAAAACCCCCTCCCCCTATCCCCCTATTGTGTGTGTGCGTTAAGCTTCCCTGCAAGCTATGTAAAAAAACCTCCCCCTATTGTGTGTGTGTGTTAAATCTGCCTGGCCTGTGTTTCTGATTGCTGAGTGCTCTGCGTTTAAAGGTCCCGATCAAGTGATCGCGGCCTGTAAACCAAGCAGAGCAGAGGGATACCCGCACCCCCTAAAGGGGCCTGTATCTCGGGGGGCACGGGGTCCCCAGACCTGAAACCTGTGCGCTTCTGCTCTGGAGACCCCCTGCACATGTACACTATCAATAAAAATGTATTTCAAATGTATTTATTGTCATTTATTTATTTATTTAGATTTATTTATTAATTGTGCTGCTGCTGCTGCTGCAAGTCGTAAACTCACACCAAGGGCCAAACACCCCCCTCACCCCCAATAAAAAAAAATTCACGCACAGCAGCCCCACAATTAATAAATAAATCTAAATAAATAAATAAATAAAGACATGAAGAGAAATAAATATATACTGTACAGTATATACTTTGTATATATACTGTACAGTATATACACTGTATATATATATATACAGTATACTGTACATATATACACTGTGTATATATATATATATATATATATATATATATATATATATATATATATATATATATATATATATATACAGTATATATATATATATATATATCATACAGCTATATTTGTATATATATATATATATATACAGTATATACAGTATATATATATATATACATACATACTGTATGTGAGTGAAAAGAGAAAAAAGTAACCCGTATGGGAGCACTCAGGTATGCAATTGATATATTTGTTTATTTATTTGACACAGTGCAAAAAGGGATGAATAAACAGTACATGATTTAAAAACACTTAAAAAAGAGGCATGGACCCTTAAACACTAATGAACAGCACTAGGGAACGACACACACTGTCAACCCTAAACATGAAAAGGATAGTGACTCAAAAAACACTAGGGAGAATCAAAGTGAATCACAATAGGTTACTGGGTTCAAAGGCACCTACAGTATACAACGCTAAGGATAATGCACACTACACACCAAAAGGTAGACTTGTCAAAGTATAAATGACAGTCTCAAAGCATCACACATCTGCATTAGCAGACAGTGATATAACCAATGCCTACAGCACAAATCATGTGTAGGAAAGGTGGTAAGGTGGAATGAAATCCCTAGATGTGTAGAGCAATGAAGTTAATGAATAGCATACAGTATAAAACATAACATTACAATCCACACAGTACATTGCATTTACAGTACATTGTATACTGTAAATGATGCATAGCATTAAATCTATGCACCATATACAGTACTGTACATTCTGCAAATGAATGTTAACAATATAATTGCAAGCTACTCTACCAGTAAATACTGTACAAACACTTCCAAACAAGTCAACTACAGTATTTTAACCAATCAAGTAAACCAAAATCAATATATACTGTAAGTACCAACCAGAAAAGACAATTTAAAACCAAACTAACCCTTACAATACCAAGGATTACATCTATCTAATTGTAAAAAACCTTATACATTATACATTATACACAGCATTGTTTAAAGCCCCCTCCCCCCTAATGTTTCTGTTAAGCAGATTACACTGAAGGGAGAGAGATATAAAGGCCTAAAGCCCCTTCCCCCCCTAATGTTTGTGTTAAACAGATTACAATGAAGGGAGAGAGATATAAAGGCCTAAAGCCCCTTCCCCCCTAATGTTTCTGTTAAGCAGATTACACTGAAGGGAGAGAGATATAAAGGCCTAAAGCCCCTTCCCCCCTAATGTTTCTGTTAAGCAGATTACAATGAAGGGAGAGAGATATAAAGGCCTAAAGCCCCTTCCCCCCTAATGTTTCTGTTAAGCAGATTACACTGAAGGGAGAGAGATATAAAGGCCTAAAGCCCCTTCCCCCCTAATGTTTCTGTTAAGCAGATTACACTGAAGGGAGAGAGATATAAAGGCCTAAAGCCTTACCTGCATTGGTAAACCCTCCCTGCATTGGTAAACCCTCCCTGCATTGGTAAACCCTCCCTGCATTGGTAAACCCTCCCTGCATTGATGTCGTGCAGTGTACAGTATGTACATGTGGGGAGGGGGGGGGCCCAATGTGCATAATGTAGTGTGAGGTCTAACCACCCTCACCCCCTACCCACATACTGTACCGTTACCCCCCCCCCCCCATCCTGGCCATGGCCCCTCACGCACAGCAGCTCCACAATTAATAAATAAATCTAAATAAATACATGAAGAGAAATAAATATATACTTTATATATAAATGTGAGTTTATAAATAAAATAAAGAATATTATTTCTAGGGGCCCTAGAACAGAAGTTCCCACGCCAATTTCGCGCTCATTGCTCTTTTTTTGCTCTTTTTTTACAATGTTGCTGGTCTTGCGGCTTTGCAGTCTGCAAGCAAAAAGCGCAAAGTGTATGAAGTCTGGGTGAGCGCTTTCCACATTTGATGCCTACGGCACCTTCCCATTTCTACACACTTCAATACCTGCACAGTTGGTAGCGCTTTCCATCCCAGCTACCATTCTGGATATTCACCTCTCACAGGCCATTCTTGCCCGAGTCTGTCCTATCAGACAGGGGCATTAACCTGTATCCACACCACCTGGACAATTTCCCTGTTTGTTTGTTTATTGCAAGCAAAAAGCAGTTTGTAGTACTGAGTGTGAGATAAATTACTGTATTTATCAGTGTTGATCAAAGAGAGTTGATCAGAAGGATTCCCCTTATATACAGTACGTAGAATTAATAAAATTGTATTATTTTCCGATATCCGCAGTGATTCTGGTCAACCTGACAGATTTTTAGTAATACAGTATACTGTACTGCAAGACCATGTGTTGTCTACCTTTTACTACAGTATACTGTACTGTATGAATGACAATAGAGTGCTGTATACTTTATAAGGGGAATCCTTCTGATCAACTCTCTTTGATCAATACTGATAAATACAGTATCATATTTATACCCCTTTAGCACCTGTCGTTCCATCCTATGCACCCATTTACTGTACAATGGTGATTGCGGTCGTATTCACGTACTTTATGTGAGATAAATTAACCAGTTCTTTTATTGCTGAAGTCGCCACAAAATACTTTTATTTACAAATACAGTACAATACAATGGTGAAACTTTTCAAGTTAACAGCAATTCAAAACATCAACACACAATAATACATACTTTACAGTACTGTACAGTATACTGTACTAGTATATTTGGGCCTTGTCTTTGGGGGTTTATTCATGCAATTATTAGGGTGACCTGGCGTTGGAAATACTGACACAGTACAATCCTACAGCTACACAACCCACCCCCTCCCTTAGAGTTTTTAATCCCTCCCTGGCCAAGCATCAATCGTCTGGCTAATCCAATCCAAGCCATTGTTTTGTTAATCTGGCCCTGGGCTGTTCAGAACAGCCACTGCTTCTAAATTACTGAAAATATACAGGATAAATATACAGTGATGTGAAATAATCCTTTCTGTGTGTCTGAGAGGGTTGAAAGTCACCAGGTCCTCATCTAGTAGAGTACATTCTCGAATACCTTTAGAATAAAAATACAGTATATATAAATATACAGTATAAATATTGCACAGTATACTGTAATGTTAAATAACCCATCCTGTTCTTTTTCCCTTCATACTGTAACAGTATCCTCATTGTGTCTGCGGTACAGTAGTTCATTGAGAGAGGAGAGGTTTTGTGTACATCATTACTGCTGTTTATATACTGTACATTTGACTGCACAAGCAGATTTGACGAACACAAGGCCCCCCCTCCCCCCTGGTGCACCCTTTTTCCTGGAACGACAAGAAAACAAAAACTTTGTTCAGTTACTGTACTGTACTGTATGTGCGTACTGTATTATGGTAGAACTACTGTACAGAAGGTGGCTGGTGCAGCTTTCTCTGGAAAGAAAAAAATGGAGCAGTTAGTAGGCACTTACTGTAGTATGTCAAACTAGTCTACTGTACTGTATACTGGAACTACTGTATACTCTGACTATTGGGAAAGCTAAAATCTGTGCCATACTTACCTGTATCATACTGTACCTACTGTACAATACTACAGCACTGTACTACTTTCCTGATGCTTGTCCATTGCGCGCGATGACAATGGGCAACACAGTGGCAATATGGTCTATATATTTATTGCATCGTTCCTCGGTGAGTACATCGTTCCAAAAACTCATTATGGCTTTATACAACTCGTCCTTCTTGGAGGGTTTCGCCACTTTACGGATGTGGTCCTTCAGCTGATGCCAGACCATTTCGATCGGATTGAAGTCTGGCGATCTGTGTTTGGAAAGAAAGGACAATTAGTTTAAGAGATACAGTACACAGTACAAACAGTGGGGAACATAAATGGGACACGGTCTACTGCACTTACTCCGCTGGCGTCTTCACCCAGTTGATGCCGCGCTCAAGGATATGCGCCGTCTACGCGGTGTGCTTGGGATCATTGTCCTGGTAAAAGCGATGACCATTGGGAAAGTCTTGTGTGATGTATCGCACTATCACGGGCACAATGTTGTCTTGGAAGAAATCTTTATTCATGATTCCTATAGCAAGAAAAGAAAAGTGCTCAATAGTACAGTACAGTGCATACGGTAAGGCAACACTAGTCAAGTACAGTGCATTAGGCGGCATTATATTTGAGAAATTGTACCTTCAAAGACGACAATGCATCCCGGTCCACGCCTAGAGATGGCACCCCACACATGCAGCTTCACAGGGTGTTTTGGCCGCGGCTTCAAAGTTATGCGGCCTTTTTTGTGGAACGCAAATCTTGCAAATCTCTCCAGCGACACAGTAGACTCATCAGTGAAGATGCAATCCTGGAAAGTCTCAACGCTGTCGATCCATGCCTGGGCCTGGAGCACTCTTTTGCTTTTGTTTGCGTCCCGTATCATGGGGTACGCTCTGTAATGACAATGAATAAAAAATGTTAGCGTCACAGCGCAGTACAGTTTGCAAAACAACACTTTTACTTTACAGTACAGTACCTCCTGTACTGTCCACTACTAACCTCACACGTCCATATTTCCATCCAATTCTGCGTCTCATCTTCTTTATGCTGCTCTCGGATACAGTCAGATTGTGGTTTTCCTGAAGAGTGTTTTTAACCCTTAATGCGCTCCTCTCATCATTCTCCTCACTTATTCTGTCCACCAGAAGAGTAGTCTCCCTACAATGCAAAGAAATTATATTGTCTTATTAATATGCAGCAATATAAAATGTATACTGTATACTGTACATGTAATGTTGTAATATACAGTAAATATAAATATACAAAAAATGTATACTGCTGTACTATAAATATAAATAGACAAAATATACAGTATACAGTACTGTTGTAATATAAATATACTATATAAATATACTGTTATTATATCATAATAAATACACATCATACTGTATACTGTATATTACGTTGTCAGATGAATTGCAATATACCAAAAGTGTATACTGCTGCACAAAAAATATAAATTGACCACACATACAGTACACTACAGTATATACTGTTGTAATATAATAAATATACTATATAAAAACGGTATACTGTTGTTATATCATAATAAATACACATCATATACTGTATATTCGTTGTCAGATGAATTGCAATATACCAAAAGTGTATACTGCTGCACAAAAAATATAAATTGACCACACATACAGTACACTACAGTATATACTGTTGTAATATAATAAATATACTATATAAAAACGGTATACTGTTGTTATATCATAATAAATACACATCATATACTGTATATTCGTTGTCAGATGAATTGCAATATACCAAAAGTGTATACTGCTGCACAAAAAATATAAATTGACCACACATACAGTACACTACAGTATATACTGTTGTAATATAATAAATATACTATATAAAAACGGTATACTGTTGTTATATCATAATAAATACACATCATATACTGTATATTCGTTGTCAGATGAATTGCAATATACCAAAAGTGTATACTGCTGCACAAAAAATATAAATTGACCACACATACAGTACACTACAGTATATACTGTTGTAATATAATAAATATACTATATAAAAACGGTATACTGTTGTTATATCATAATAAATACACATCATATACTGTATATTCGTTGTCAGATGAATTGCAATATACCAAAAGTGTATACTGCTGCACAAAAAATATAAATTGACCACACATACAGTACACTACAGTATATACTGTTGTAATATAATAAATATACTATATAAAAACGGTATACTGTTGTTATATCATAATAAATACACATCATATACTGTATATTCGTTGTCAGATGAATTGCAATTAAGTTTTATAAATACAGTATACTTACGCATTTGTTATCTTTGGTGCCTTTTTGCGGTCTCTGTTTTTTCCTTGTGCATGATAGCACACGGTGCTTGATGGCACAACGAGGCCAGAAGCAGTTAACCAGCGCTGGATATCTGCAATTCGTTTTCCGCTCGTGTACATCTCCTTCATTCTCATGCTGAGATCCTTTGAAATCTTCTTAACAGGCATTGCTGCGAGTACTGTAGAAAGAAATACAAACACAAGAATGTGTATTCGATGTTTAGTCGATGTGTATTCAATGTGCAGTGAATCCACAAAATGGATGGTATATTTATATGTTAATGACTCACATAACAGACCACCCACTTTCAACACCTGTACCTGGCCGCCATGCATAAAAGGTTGTACACGTTGCATAGCCCACCACTTGCTGATCTTTATCTGAGCCATTGTCCAGATACTGCATTGTGTCTCCCGCTTACATGGAGCAGCCCCGGTTCTATGGACGAAAGAATCATCTCACCTCTGCTGTGCCTGCCACACTGAAAAAGAGAAAGGCAGTTACCGTTTCCAAGCCAAAGGCAAAGCGACAGGCTAAGGCCAACAAAGAAAACCTTCTGCTGACCCCAAAGGCTAAGGCTTTTAAAACACGTCAGCCTTATTATGTGAAGAAGAAATACGGTACTGTGCTCGGTACGCAAGACGCATGGCAGCCAACTCACCGAATCCGCAGACCACTTCCCATAAGCTTCGACGACTCTGCTGTAGCTGTCCCGGAAATCTTCAGCCCGGCTTCTCCACCCCCATCTTCTCCGGTTCCATCTGAAGATGCTGCTGCCTCTGAAATCAACGGGTCACTGTCTCCTTTGCTCTTGGACGACTCTGCTTCTCTCCCGGAAATCCAGCGGTCACCTTCTCCATCCCTCTTCCACCACGCTGCAGCTTCTCCTGTACCGGGCATCCCCAGGTCACCTCTTCCACTCTCCATCGATGCCGCTTCTCTCCAGGGAACCCCCATCTCATCCTCCGTTGCACCCATCCCCCCAGATCTCCAGATGCCATGCACAAGCAGCTCGTTGGACCGGATACTGAATGGGCTAAGTGTGGATCTCCCCGGGAATTCTAGTGTGCTGGCAAAGCTAGATCTGCTTCTGGAGTCGGTGCTACATATGGAGCAAGGGATGCTACAAATGGAGCAGCGGCTGGATCAACGGATGCACAAGATAGAGGCAGACATAGCGGGCATACATTATTTGCTCGGTGTTAATGCCCCTGTTTCCCCGACGCTGGAGCAGGGGGGTGACATGGATGTGATGCATGGTACCTTCGACCCCCTTCCATCACCAAGCACACCCCCTCCACCAGAAGATACAGTGTACTATGCTATTGAGGAGGACATGACAACCCCGTCAACACCACGCCAGGAGACAACCCGGCGACCACTACCGGAGGAAAGCTTCCTCCCAGACACCCTACCATTGCCCATCGCCTCAAGTACACCCGCTCCCAAAAGACTTCCTACACCCGCTCGCATACAAACAGTGCCCGACATCTCCCTGTGCGATCTGCCACCGGCACTGAGGGAGAAGTATAGGGTGAGGAGTGCTGGTATACCACACAAGTATGCCTTGATCATATTTAAACACCATGTTCCCTACACATTGTACTGCGAGTGGGTGTTCAAAGTGAACTATGATGGGAATCGCCAAAAAAATGCCCTTCCTGCCAATTTAAGGAAAAAGATTGTGGAAGAAATGCAGCGCTATTACCCTGTTACAGATCCTGTAATGAGAGGCGTTAGAGACTGCATTAATGGCGTTTTGCGCCATGCAAGGCATCGGCCATGGCTGGAAAATGGGGAGGACTTTCAGTGAGACCATACTGTAATATTGTGCTGTACTGTACAGTACATGTTTTACCCTATAGTACCTGCTGTACTTAAACAAAGGATACTGAATGTTGTTGTGTGTTGCACGGTTTTTGTACTGTATTTGTAAATAAAAGTTTTTGGTGGCGACTTCAGCAATAAAAGAACTGGTTAATTTATCTCACACTCAGTACTACTGTACAAACTGCTTTTTGCTGCCAGACTGCAAACCCGCAAGACCAGCAACATTGTAACAAAAGAGCAATGAGCGCGCAATTGGCGTGGGAACTTCTGTTCTAAGGCCCCTATAAATAATATTCTTTATTTTACTTATAAACTCACATTTATAAACCCCGTCACCCACCCCCGCTAAACACAATAAAAAATAATCACACACAGCATCCCCGCAATAAATAAATAAATAAATACAAATAAATACATTTGAAATACATTTTTATTTATAGTGTAGATGTGCAGGGGGTCTCTGGAGCTGAACCGCACTGGTTTCAGGTCGGGGGACCCCGTGCCCCCCGAGATACAGGCCCCTTTAGGGGGTGCCGGTATCCCTCTGCGTTGAAAACCCCGATCACGTGACCGCGGCCTGTAAACCAAGCAGAGCAGAGGGACACCGGCACTCCCTAAAGGGGCCTGTATCTCGGGGGGCACGGGGTCCCCAGACCTGAAACCTGTGCGCTTCAGCTCCGGAGACCCCCTGCACATGTACACTGTGAATAAAACACACACATCATTAAAGAATCATTCTTTAGCTTAGCGGCTATGCGCTATGGTAAAGAAGCAGCATTTCTGTCTTTTTAATAATATTGTACAGTACAGTGAGCAGGGGGTTCCCTGAGACAGAAATCTAATCTCAGGGGACCCCCTGCTCCTGCACAATATTATTAAAAATTCAGAAACGAGGCTTCATTAGCATAGCGTATAGCCGCTAAGGTAATGAAGGGGTTAAGGCATAATAACCAATAAATACATTCAATACACTACCCACTACCCATGGCAACCTCCGCTGCTGTACAGTAAAACAGAGAAAAAAAATAACACTTTCAAAGTAATGTCCCCTAACCCCTTAATCACCATGGCGGTTATTAACCGCTACAGTCATGAATGGGTTAACCCGCCCTCACCCACCACTCGGGACACCTACTGTACATACCCTCCCACTCTAACCCCCCACCCCGTGAGGCCTAACCACCCTCAACCCTCACCCACTAACTACCCACAAGGGAGGCCTACCCACATACCGTTGGGGAAACACCCCACCCCCACCCCAGTACCCACAATAAAAACAGTACAATCACCCACAATAAACAGCATTCTATTTATTAAATACATTACCCACCCCCTGTGCCCCCCCCCATAAATACAAGATTTATTCTTTTACATTCAGGGTCCATAACGCAGCCCCACGCTAGTCCCCGGTGGGCTGGCAGGGCACCTGGACAGACCTACAGTTTACCAGCAGCATTCCACAGGTTCTGGAGGCCTGCTGGTGGATCCTGCCAGCACCATGGCGCCCAGGTGGTCTCCTTGGGTCACCGTGAGCCACAATTGGGTCCACACGGTAGGCCCAAGGATGTCTGGGAGCCCCGGGTCAAACCCACAGGTGTCTGCGGGGCCTCGGGTGGTTCCCATGGGGGTCTGGGGAACTCACGGGTGCTCACTACGGGTCCGCGGTGCCCCCACAGAAGTGGGACCACACATCATCATCCCCGCACCTACGGGTCGGAGGTGCCCCCACAGAAGTGGGACCACACATCGTCATGCCCGCAGACTACGGGTCCGCGGTGCCCCCACAGAAGTGGGACCACACATCATCATCCCCGCATGTGTCACCCGTGGAACCACCAGCCTGCTACCCTTTAGGATACCCGAGGATTCCCCGCGGGTGGTCTCCAGAGGTCCCACGCAAAACCACGGAAGTAACCCTGAATGTAAAAAAAATAAACCTGGCCTATACATTCAATACATACACCCTCCCCCCCAACACCTACAGTACAATAATGTGCAAAATAACTATTATCCAGATATGGATAATAGATTAATTGCCCATTATTAAAAACATTAACTAGCATATACAAATAAATAAAGTACTACTGACCTCATCAATACGAAGTGTCCGACGCCAGCGCCTTCCTTCTCTTGCCCACACAAAACATAGCCAAAACCAAGCCAATACATTGCAATTACATTCAGATATCAATTAACCCCTTAAACACCTTATCGGATAATAACCGCAAAGGTAATTAAGGGGTTAAGCCACACAGGCACGATACCCACCCTTCACCCATGAATTTGTACTGTGGCTTCATCATGCAACTATATATATATATACACTGTATATATATATACAGAGAGACAGAGAGAAAGAGAGAGAGAGAGATATATATACAGTATGTATATATATATATATATATATATATATATATATATATATATATATATATATATATATATATATATACACACACACGTTATATACACACCCATGATAAACCAATATACAGTACAAATAAATGTAGAAGGGTTATCAAAAGCATACTGCCCTACAACCAAACACGTCTCCATACAGACACTACATTAAAATCAATTTCCTTTAAAAATCCTAACTGATCTCACAATCTACTGTACTGTATATGATCACAAACCAATGAAAAAAGTCACATTCCAAAATGCATAAAATCTATGCACCATACTGTATACATTCTGCAAATTAATCAACGTAAACAAAAATCAATTAGCAATCATTATTTAGATCTCTAAACATTTCACACTCAATCATGAACAATGAAACCATTAACAGATTCACGCCTAGAGCAGAACAATTAAGCCTTTGAAAAAATATAAGTACCGACAAAAATACAACCTTTCCAAACCAAGCCTACCTACAGTATCCCTGACCTTCCTCAAACACACAATACAATACCAAGGAATACATCTACAGTATCTAATTTTAAAATACTTTAAACTCACAAAATAATTAAAAACACATCTAATCCAGCTTTTAAAACATCATCATTTCTTACCCTGAATGTATACTGTACAGTATATCTCTCTAGACATATATATTGTACATACATACATACAGTGGCAAGAAATGATATACCACAAAAAAAAAAAAAATACACAGGTTAAAAAACCTTTTGAAAAAATTAACAAGTTAAATAAAATACATTTCTTTACTGTAGTTCACTTACCATTACTTGCCCCCACCGACTCCCGTTGCCCAGCTTACTCACGAACCAATCCACGATCAGGAACCCATAAAATAATAAACCATTGAAAATAATAAACATTAAACTAAAAATCCAAACCAATCCACGGGTCTTCTACTTGTAATACATCTTCATCTGTATTCTTCTTTCTTCTATCTCCTTCCGGGCGGGGCAGGGCGTGGTCTTCTTTCCATCATCGGCCACGCCCTTGTCTTTTTTCTTCTCCGGAGGTCCTTCCTCCGCGGCGTCTGGCTGCAAAATGAGACGACATAGGCTTTTAAAGACCTATGACGTCACATTTTGCGTCATGGTTCCCACGGTCCTGATTGGACCGTGAAAACCATGTGTTTTGGCCGATAATAAAAAAATGATGACGTCACTTAAAGGGAATGAAAGCACAGCCAATCAGAATGGCTTTGCTTCAATTGCCTTTAAGTTGACGTCATGAAAAGGCACATGGCCGTGCACACATGGTACTAGAGCCAATCAGAGCGTGGGAACTTTATCCCTACTCTGATTGGCTCTGGTATACCATGTGTCAGGGGCTTGGGGGAGAAAGGATGTGACGTCAATGAAAACCTGTCACGTGGTACGGTAGCCAATCAGAGCGTGGGAACTTTATCCCTACTCTGATTGGCTCTGGTATACCATGTGTCAGGGGCTTGGGGGAGAAAGGATGTGACGTCAATGAAAACCTGTCACGTGGTACGGTAGCCAATCAGAGCGTGGGAACTTTATCCTTATTGACGTCACATCCTTTCTCCCCCAAGCCCCTGACACATGGTATACCAGAGCCAATCAGAGTAGGGATAAAGTTCCCACGCTCTGATTGGCTCTAGTACCATGTGTGCATGGCCATGTGTCTTTTAATGACGTCACCTTAAAGGCATTTGAAGCAAAGCCATTCTGATTGGCTGTGCTTTCATTCCCTTTAAGTGACGTCATCATTTTTTTTTTATCGGCCAAAACACATGTTTTTCACGGCCCAATCAGGACCGTGGGAACCATGACAAAAAATGTGACGTCATAGGTCTTTAAAAGCCTATGTCGTCTCATTTTGCAGCCAGACGCCGCGGAGGAAGGACCTCCGGAGAAGAAAAAAGACAAGGGCGTGGCCGATGATGGAAAGAAGACCACGCCCTGCCCCGCCCGGAAGGAGATAGAAGAAAGAAGAATACAGATGAAGATGTATTACAAGTAGAAGACCCGTGGATTGGTTTGGATTTTTAGTTTAATGTTTATTATTTTCAATGGTTTATTATTTTATGGGTTCCTGATCGTGGATTGGTTCGTGAGTAAGCTGGGCAACGGGAGTCGGTGGGGGCAAGTAATGGTAAGTGAACTACAGTAAAGAATTGTATTTTATTTAACTTGTTAATTATGTCAAAAGGTTTTTTAACATGTGTATTTTTTTTTTTTTGTGGTACTGTATATCATTTCTTGCCACTGTATGTATGTATGTACAATATATATGTCTAGAGAGATATACTGTACAGTATACATTCAGGGTAAGAAATGATGATGTTTTAAAAGCTGGATTAGATGTGTTTTTAATTATTTTGTGAGTTTAAAGTATTTTAAAATTAGATACTGTAGATGTATTCCTTGGTATTGTATTGTGTGTTTGAGGAAGGTCAGGGATAGGTAGGCTTGGTTTGTAAAGGTTGTATTTTTGTCGGTACATATATTTTTTCAAAGGCTTAATTGTTCTGCTCTAGGCGTGAATTTGTTAATGATTTTATTGTTCAGGATCTAGTGTGAATTGTTTAGGGATGTAAATAATGATTGCTAATTGAGTTTTGTTTACTTGGTTGATTACAGTAATTTGCAGAATGTATATGGTGCATACAGTAGATATTTAGGCATCATTTATATTGGAATGTAAGTTGTTTAAATGGCTTTTCAGAGGTTTAGTGATGATTTACAGTAGATTGAGAGATCAGTTATGAATATTAAAGGAAATTTATTTTAATTTAGTGTGTATGTATGGAGAAGAGTTTGGTTGTAGGACAGTGCTTTTGATAACCCTTCTACATTTATTTGTACTGTACAGTATATTGGTTTATCATGGGTGTGTATATAACGTGTGTATATATATATACTGTATATATCTCTCTCTCTCTCTCTGTCTCTCTGTATGTATATATATACAGTATATATATATATAGTTGCATGATGAAGCCACAGTACAAATTCATGGGTGAAGGGTGGGTATCGTGCCTGTGTGGCTTAACCCCTTAATTACCTTTGCGGTTATTATCCGATAAGGTGTTTAAGGGGTTAATTGATATCTGAATGTAATTGCAATGTATTTGCTTGGTTTTGGCTATGTTTTGTGTGGGCAAGAGAAGGAAGGCGCTGGCATCGGACACTTCGTATTGATGAGGTCAGTAGTACTTTATTTATTTGTATATGCTAGTTAATGTTTTTAATAATGGGCAATTAATCTATTATCCATATCTGGATAATAGTTATTTTGCACATTATTGTACTGTAGGTGTTGGGGGGGAGGGTGTATGTATTGAATGTATAGGCCAGGTTTATTTTTTTTACATTCAGGGTTACTTCCGTGGTTTTGCGTGGGACCTCTGGAGACCACCCGCGGGGAATCCTTGGGTATCCTAAAGGGTAGCAGGCTGGTGGTTCCACGGGTGACACATGCGGGGATGATGATGTGTGGTCCCACTTCTGTGGGGGCACCGCGGACCCGTAGTGAGCACCCGTGAGTTCCCCAGACCCCCATGGGAACCACCCGAGGCCCCGCAGACACCTGTGGGTTTGACCCGGGGCTCCCAGACATCCTTGGGCCTACCGTGTGGACCCAATTGTGGCTCACGGTGACCCAAGGAGACCACCTGGGCGCCATGGTGCTGGCAGGATCCACCAGCAGGCCTCCAGAACCTGTGGAATGCTGCTGGTAAACTGTAGGTCTGTCCAGGTGCCCTGCCAGCCCACCGGGGACTAGCGTGGGGCTGCGTTATGGACCCTGAATGTAAAAGAATAAATCTTGTATTTATGGGGGGGGGGCACAGGGGGTGGGTAATGTATTTAATAAATAGAATGCTGTTTATTGTGGGTGATTGTACTGTTTTTATTGTGGGTACTGGGGTGGGGGTGGGGTGTTTCCCCAACGGTATGTGGGTAGGCCTCCCTTGTGGGTACTGACTGGGTGGTTAGGCCTCACGGGTGGGGGGGGTTAGTGTGGGAGGGTATGTAGGCATCCCGAGTGGTGGGTGGGTGAGGGTGGGTTAACCCCTTCATGACTGTAGCGGTTAATAACCGCTATGGTGATTAAGGGGTTAGGGGACATTACTTTGAAAGTGTTATTTTTTTTCTCTGTTTTACTGTACAGCAGCGGAGGTTGCCATGGGTAGTGGGTAGTGTATTGAATGTATTTATTGGTTATTATGCCTTAACCCCTTCATTACCTTAGCGGCTATACGCTATGCTAATGAAGCCTCGTTTCTGAACTTTTAATAATATTGTGCAGGAGCAGGGGGTCCCCTGAGATTAGATTTCTGTCTCAGGGAACCCCCTGCTCACTGTACTGTACAATATTATTAAAAAGACAGAAATGCTGCTTCTTTACCATAGCGCATAGCCGCTAAGCTAAAGAATGATTCTTTAATGATGTGTGTGTTTTATTCACAGTGTACATGTGCAGGGGGTCTCCAGAGCTGAAGCGCACAGGTTTCAGGTCTGGGGACCCCGTGCCCCCCGAGATACAGGCCCCTTTAGGGGGTGCGGGTATCCCTCTGCTCTGCTTGGTTTACAGGCCGCGATCACGTGATCGGGACCTTTAAACGCAGAGCACTCAGCAATCAGAAACACAGGCCAGGCAGATTTAACACACACACACAATAGGGGGAGGTTTTTTTACATAGCTTGCAGGGAAGCTTAACGCACACACACAATAGGGGGATAGGGGGAGGGGTTTTTACATAGATTAGAGAGAAGGCAGGGCGTTTTAAAAGCGAGAATAGGGGGAGGGGGTTTTACATAGATTAGAGAGAAGGCAGGGAGTTTTAACACAGACGTGAAAAATATGTATTGAATGTATTAATTGTTTATTATGCCTTAACCCCTTCATTGCCTTAGCGGCTATCCGCTATGGTAATGACGCAGCATTTTCCGTATTTTTAATAATATTGATCAGGAGCAGGGGGGGGGGGGGGGGTTCCCTGAGCATTAATTTCTGGCTCAGGGAACCCCCTGCTCACTTTACAATATTATTAAAATAATGCTTCTTTACCATAGCGCATAGACGCTAAGGTAAAGAACGAGTGTTTATTTATACTGTATATTGTATGTGTTTTATTGATAGTGTACATGTGCAGAGGGTCTCCAGAGCAGAAGCGCACAGGTTTCAGGTCTGGGGACCCCGTGCCCCCCGAGATACAGGCCACTTTAGGGGGTGCCGGTATCCCTCTGCTCTGCTTGGTTTACAGGCCGCGGTCACGTGATCGGGACCTTTAAACGCAGAGGGATACCGGCACCCCCTAAAGGGGCCTGTATCTCGGGGGGCATGGGGTCCCCAGACCTAATACCAACGCGGTTCAGCTCCGCAGACCCCCTGCACATCTACACTATCAATAAAAATGTATTTCAAATAATTTTTAATGTGCGGATATTTGCGCAGAGAGAGAGCAGCGGATCTCTCTCTGCTGCAAACACATCTCGCCCCCGCCGCCCATACAGTAGTATCATTTATGTATGTGCATATACAGTACAGTACAGTACTGTACAGTACTGTATGTTAGGGCTTACAGGGGTTGTTGTTATACAGTATATACAGTATATAGTATACAGTATACTGCATTACAATTCATTATAGGGGACGGCTTCACAGAGAATAGCTAGCAAGCGCCACCATGTGTATTTTGACGGCATTGCAGTATTGTAACCAGCCGGAATAAAAAGCTTAAATTCCGGCCGGAAAATAACGCAATGTACTCTGGCAGAAAACTATCAGAAACCTGAATACACCCGAGTATACCCGAATTCGCGGGACTAGCCGTTCTCGAATAAAGTGTGTCGCCAGTGTAATACCCGCTGTGTCCCTTTTTTCAAAGGACCCCGTCTTTAAGATGGACTTGTATTTCTCTGTGTCTCCCACAATACTTGGGGTACTTACTATTGACTGTCCTGTCGCTAAACTAGGGTTACCTCTCAGGAGGGTGCCTGGAGCTACCGATGTTAAGAACCCTATGTTTAAAACAGTAATATTTCGCATTGCTTCTCCCACAGTATCATGCGAGACCTTGGTACCTGGGACCTCCAACCCCAAGCCAAGTTCTGTTTTCTCACCTTTCAAACAGAGTCTTTACTCGCAGGTTTCTGTGCGGTGTCTGAAGTGCCCTTTCTGGATTGCATGTCTTCATTCTCTAGGACGAGGACACTCATGCTGGACCTCGTTGCTTTGCCTGAGGCGTCCATCGCTGTTCTTGATGGTCCCACTATGGGTTTGGACGTGCTGTCCCCTACTGTCTCCGTGATGCTTACTATGCCCTTCGCCAAGACCATAACTTTGGATTTGATTACTCCCAAATTTCAGAGGCCAAAGGAGGCGGATCCTGCAACTGCATGTACTACAACCAACAATTACGTAAACACTACTACCAGCTCTCTCGAATTGCTTGGGATTACAAGCCTGGTTCGTATCAAGACTACTGCTCCAATATCTTGCAGTGAACCCGCCCCCCCTATACCCTCGCTAACCACCACCCTGAATTCCTTGGGAGCTAAAGACTCTCGCAACTTCTTACATGCTGATTCCACCAAGGCCATTGTCTGCCCCGAATTCCCCAATGTCTTTTTTGTCCAACAATCAGTGTCCTGTGTCCCGTATACTTGGATTATTACTATGCACTGGATACCTGGCTGCGGGCCTTCTGATGTCCCTATTCCGGAGTCCTCTGGTCCCATTGCCCATGTACCAAAAACCGCAGTGCCACCATTGTCCTTTGCGGCACTCGCCACTGTACACCTGGATTTTGGACCTAAATCTCGCCTGAGACACTTCAGGAACAACTCGATGTCTCCGAGACCTATGAATGGTCCTGTTCACCCAGGCTTCTCACCCAGTGGTGGGGGTACTGTAAGGAATCCCAACAAATCGTGGGTTTTCAACGCCACCTCTCGCCTAAGGAGGTTTTTAAACAACTCCATGTCCCCAAATCTGTTATGGACCCTGTTCGTCCGGAGTTCTCACCTGAAAGGGGGGTACTGTAAGGAATCCACTCCTGGCTTTGATTATAACTTTTGCAGACTTCTGCAGTTGCAAAAGTGTCCTCTGGCAATCTATGGCACATGTGTTGCTTCTCATTGTAGCTTCTGCCCTGTGCTACATCATTGGAGGAATACTCACACACCCTCCTCCTTTGATTGGATCTCCGCCCTTTATATCCTGGGCGTTGGCACTGAAACAGTGCCGAGCATAATTTCCTACCTGGACGTTACTGTCTCTGCCACAAACCGCCCCAGGCCTCTCTCCTAGTGTTCTTACCTTCCAAGTTCCTGAGTATCCAGAGGCCTGTTCTTACTCCTGTGCTGAAGCGTGTTGCCAGCACCGGTACCTGCTGCATTCCCTCCTAGCAGTGGCTACCCTTCCTTTCCTGCGGCCTGCTGCTATCCCCTTGCAGTGGCCTGCCTTGGACTTCTGCGCTGAAGCGTTGGTTCTCCCCGACGCTGCCCTGCGGTGAACTTCGGCCAGCCTGCTGTCTCCTCCTGCTGAGATCGGCGTCATGGGCCGAGGCCGCTCCTCGCGCAGAAGCCACTCCCGCGCTCACACTCCTAAGCTGAAGCGGGGAACTCCTGTCTGCTTGTTGCCGATTCCTTGCTACGACTACGACCACCCGGATGTCTTCTATCCTGACCCTGCTTCGGCCATCGATTGTCCTGTCTTCTCCTACCCCGACTTTGGCTTCAATAACGACGATGATGCCTTCTCCAATCCTGACCCTGCGATGTACGACTATGAACTGCGCACTCCGGATCAGTCTGCGCGGACTAAGGTCAGTGATAATGTAACCCAACCTCAGCCCCACGGTCCGGTCCCGGTTTGTGGCGAGCATCGGCGTAACAGAAACAGCACAGTTCTGTAAAGGGTTTCCACCAAACCCAGGAACGGATTCCTTAAACTGTAGTATCATGCAATGTCAGCTATGTTGTTTTAAGGATGTGATG
Organism: Ascaphus truei; assembly: GCF_040206685.1. NCBI lineage: Eukaryota > Metazoa > Chordata > Amphibia > Anura > Ascaphidae > Ascaphus > Ascaphus truei. Next base: position 257,901,800 of record NC_134483.1, read on the forward strand.
TACCCCTCCTCTTGGAGATGTCACATCCTTAAATAAAGAAGAAAAAGCTGGTCACATGGTACAGAGCCCAATCGGATTGGACTGGACCATCTGACCCTAAAATATGACATAAGGCCTGTTCTATCTCATTTTAGCTTAAAAAAAGAAAGAAGATTTAAAAAAAAGAAGATTAAAAAAAAAAGAAGAAAATAATGCAAGAAGAAGATGTAAGAAAGAAGATTTTTTTATCAGATGCTGATCATTGCGGAGGATGGCGGCGGATTGCAGAGGATGACTTCTTTGGTCAAGAGCTTCCTGATACGCCGGTATTTGGAGGGTGAAGACTTCAAAGGTAAGACAAATATTGAATGCATGTAATTTTCTTTTTTCAGAGTTTTTTTTTTTAACTTAATTTTTATAAAATTTTTAGGGAGAGGGGGAAATGAAGAAAATAAAAGATGGGGGGGGGGGGAAGGGTACAAAAAATAGAGATGGGAGAAAGAACACATTCATTTAGAATTTTACCTATCAAATCATCTTATAATATTCATTCACACAGTTAATATATATAGCATTTTTTACAACAAAATTAGGTGGGTATTCATTTCTGGTTGACCAGCACCCAAAATCCAAGGTGCCTTCTGGAAATCTGCGCAGGTGTCGTTATTAAGACTAACCAATTTTTCCATGCAGCAAATCTGCCAGACTTTATTTTTTAACTTTAGGGATTGAGGGAATAGTTGGTTGCTTCCATACTGCCGCTAGTTCGCGTCTTGCGGCTGACGAAATGTGGCACAGTAATTTATTCTCATGTCTCGTGTGGAGGTAATATGGTTTGTTTAATTGAAATAACCAGGGATTCATTGGTAGGTCCAAACCGAAAAACCTTTGTGTCCACATTTTGATTTCCAGCCATTAAGATGGTGAATGGGCACCCCCACCACATATGTATAAATGTGGCTTGTACTCCACATCCCTTCGGACATATTGTTGGGTACTCTGGGATGAATTTAGCTAGTCTCGTGGGGGTTAAGTACCACCTCATCATAACTTTATAGGCATTTTCTCTGATTGTGATACACATTGAGGATGTAGCAACCATCTGAAAAATATCATTCCAGTCTTCCATGTCTAGTTCCTCCCCCAGATCACCCTCCCATTGGAGCATATATTTCAGTTTTTAATTCAAATGAGGAGGAGGGCTAACAAAGTACCCATACAGGTTAGATATCAGTCCAGATGTGTTTCTAACTGCTAGACAAAGTGACTCAAATCTAGTAAGCAATTCGGGGGGGTCGGATTTTGTTATAGAAAGCCTTCAATTGAAGGTATTAGAGGAACTGATTGTTTGGGATACCCTTTTCTTTGTGGAAATATTCGAAGGGTCTGGGAAATCCCTCTGAGCCTACATCTTTTAATCTTGTGACACCTGCTGTTTTCCAGTCTTTAAATCTATTACAAAATTAGAAAGAATTTTGTCAACAAAAATACGAATTTGGTGGGACATTATTTCCTTACAGAACTATGTTAAAACTCAAAGAATCCCTAGAGGATTACAAATTAAAAAGTCACCCACATTTGGGTTTATTAACTCTGAGTTTGAAACCAAATGGAAGGATGCCCTTAACACTTGTTCCTTCACCTTAATGGATCTTAATATCCAATCAAAATCCAAAGAAAAAATTGCTTTGGATAAAGAAATTACAACCCTCCAAAAGGATTTACATCAATACATAGAGATGGAGGGTTTTAATGATTTGGATTTAACACTGTCTCAGAACATTAAGAGTATGGAGAAAGAAGTTATGTCTAAAAAAACAGGTCAAGTTTGAGAGGGACAAACTGGACTATGTTCGTAACCAAGTTTATGTTTGGCAAAGAATTTTCCCATCTAAGAAGTTTAACTCTTCAACACCCCAAAAATCTAATAAATCTAAAAAACAACAGAAATCCATACTCAAAAAGAATATCTCTTTTTCTCATTCAGCCAGTGCCGAATCAGATATGTCTGACAATGATGTTTTTCCCCATGAGCGTCTTTTACTTACAGAGACAATCAGAATTTTGATCATCAAAACCAGCAACGAGGTGGACATCATGGTGGCGCTTCATCCAATTACAACGGCCAAAGAGAGGTTGAGTATGAGTCCAGAACCTTTTTTGGGTCTTCAAAAAACAGGGACACTTTAGATGTACAAGGAGGAGCCAAAAAAGAAAATCCAAAAAATCCTCAGAAGAGGAAAAAGAACGTTTTGATTGAGGAAACAGGTATTATTAACCTCTCAAATATCCCTCTCACCCAGGCTGAACTTTCAGTGTTAGACTGAAATTTGCTCTGGATTCAGACTTTAAATTGTTTGATACCATAGTGGACTTGCATAAATACATACGCAAGCTTACATTGAAAAGATTTTATGGTCGAAAAGATAATATAATTCAGTCTGATGTGGTGATTGATGATGATGAAGAGGTGGTTTTCTCTGATGCTCCCAGTACAAAATTACTTACTTATAGAGAACATTGTTGTATACAGGATCCTAATGATTTAAGTAATGAAAATGTTGATACAATTAACATCTCTTCCATTCCAGGCAGACAAGCTTCTGGCTTTAGAGGCAAATCATTTTTCTACCCTATGCATATGAAGGGAAATTGTTTAACTACATTTGAACAGCTTATAGAATGGGATTTATCTCTGTTGTTCAAGGGTTACACATTTCCACTTTCACCTTTGCAGCACAACTTTCCTAATCTTACAAAAATGGAAAGAACTGCACTGAATGCCTTGAAAGCCAATAGCTCTGTGATTATCAAAGGAGCGGATAAGGGAGGGGCCATTGTGGTACTCAATAGAATTGATTATAAAAATGAGGCTTTAAACCAACTTTTGGATGAATCATGGCGTGGCGTGGCGACCAGACTTCCACTTTCTTAAAGGAGTTAAGAACCTTCTTGAAGAAGGTTCCTTGCTAGGTGTCCTAGATTTAAAGGAACTTGATTTTTTGTTCCGTCCATATCCGGTTATCCCGATTTTTCACCATCTCCCAAAGATCCATAAGACATTGGTCTCCCCTCCCAGGAGGCCAATAGTCTCTAGTACTGGATCTTTTGGCGATGGTTTATCGAGATACTTACTGCACCGACACACTTTATTCGAGCAAATACCCGGTATGTACCTGGCAGATACCTGGAATGCGCCGCTCCTCACCTCTGACAAGCCCCGTTGCATTTGCCTTCCCAGCCTGGGTTCATGCCTGGCTGACGGGCGTCTGATCTGTTAAATGATAATGATTAGGATTTAATAGGCTGCAATGCTTCGCGTGTCTACCAGATGGCATAAATTCATGAATTGTAATGCAGTATATATATATATACTGTGCAGTATTGCAGCCAGTGGGAATAAAATGCTTCAATCCCTGCTTGGAAAATAACTCAATGCACTCGGGCAGAAAACAGTCACAAACCTCAATACACCCGGGTATACCCGAATTCGTGGGACTAGCCAAGCTCGAATAAAGTGTGTCGCCAGTGTAGACCACTTTTTACAGGGCAGTGTACAATCACTGCCCTCATATGTTAAAGACAGTGGGGATCTCCTGACTCAACTCGGTTCTATCAAATGGGAAAACAACTTTATTTGGCTCACATTAGACGTTACATCACTGTATATGGTCATTGTACATGAACAGGGGATGGCAGCTGTCAGATTTTATTTACAACACTCTGATTTTTCACCATCACAGAGCACTTTTATTTTGAATGCTATACACTTCTTATTAACGCACAATTTTTTTATGTTTGATGACGTTTTTTATCTCCAAACACGTGGTACTGCTATGGGCACAAGTTTTGCCCCCTCCTATGCAAACCTTTTTTTTGGGTTGGTGGAAGTCAGTCCACGTGTTTGGAGATAATAACCATTTTAGACACTTTATCACCTTCTACAAAAGATACATAGACGACCTCATTTTCATTTGGAATGGGGACGTGCACACTCTTCTTTTATTCACTGAGTACCTTAATAACAATGATTTAAATTTGCACTTCACTTATCACTATGATTTTCACCATATACATTATTTAGATTTATATTTATTTATTGATATGGCTATGAACATCAGCACGGACGTTTATCGCAAAAATAACTCACGTAATACTTTTTTACGTGCTGACAGCTGCCACCCCAGGTCCCTACCAGGTCCCTACTTAAGGGAATACCAAAAGGTCAATTGATCAGATTAAAAAGAATATGTACTAATTCAGAGGATTTCTTGAACCAATCAATGGATCTCCTGAACCGTTTTGAAGCCAGGGGGTATTCCCGCTTGGAGTTACACAAAACATTTGAGGAGGTTAATAACATGGACAAATCAAGATTATTACAAAACAAAAGGGGGAAAAACTTTTTTTCACAGTCCCCATTGTTTATCATGCAATACAAAAAACAAGCAAATCAAATTTAAAGTATTGTAAGAAAACATTGGGGTGTACACAGGCGGCACACTTTATTTGAGTACGGCTCATTCCGCAAGCCGGGATATGTCCCGGCTTGCGAGCCACACTCCCTCAGCGTGCCGCGCATCACCGATGCGCGGTCACACGTCATCGGGTGCCTGTGCCGCCTGTACGCGTGCCCAGGGCTCCCCGAGGGAGCCCTGGTGACGCGCGGATGTGAGGACGGCGGCGGGACGTTCCGGGGGACCCGGTGGACCCGGTGAGGAGAGGGGGAAGCCCCGATCGGCGGGCCTCTCCTCCGAGGCTTCGGCGCGCGCCCGGCACCCTCCAGCGCGCGCCAGGTTACTGCTGCGGCCGAGAACGGGCAAATGCTCGAATAAACTCGGCCGCAGCAGTATTAGCTGCTGATCCTGTTTTACAACATGTCTTTAATGAAGAACAATTTCAAACTATGTTTCACCCAGTTTATTCACCACCAAAAAATTGGTTAACAATTTACCTTAGGGATGTTTTAAGTGTCTAAAGTGTAAATCTTGCAAACACATGCAAACAACATCTGAATTTTCTTCTACGATTACAGGGAATAGTTACAAAATTACATCTTTTATAAATTGCAATACCACATTTGTAATCTATCTACTCAAATGCGGTTGTGGAAAACAATACGTAGGCCGAACAATCAGGGCCTTGAAAGTTCGTATACTCGAGCACTTACGTCTAATTATCAAAAAAGATGTCAATCGCCCAGTTTCTCTACACGTTACCAATTGTAATATGGGTAATGTAAACAATTTCTCATATATTGGTATAGAGCATGTACCTTGCCCCATCAGTGGTGGGGACAGAAATGGTATTCTAGACAGGAGAGAGCTCTTCTGGATCTTTACTTTAAAGAATCGTATCCCAAGTGGTCTCAATTCAGATTGGGACCTTGGGCCTCTCCTGCTCTAATTTAATAAATATATGTTACCTTTCTTTCCTCCACCACATGGGAAATACATTTGTCTCTACATATATTTTTCTAAAGTTCGGAACATTTTCTCTGAAATAAATATAAGGATAGGAATAATACAGATATACAGTGTTCGACAAACCTATACATTTACTCGCCCCGGGCGAGTGGATTTAACATCGTGGCGAGCTCCTATTGGCCCAAGCAGCACACGTTTGGTACTAGGTGGCGAGTAGATTTTTTTGTGTGGAGAGTAGATTTTTTGGTGATTTGTCGACCACTGCAGATATATATATGTTTATTTTATAGAACAAAAAGATCTTAATATATATATATATTAATATTCTTAAGCCACTATGGAATGGCTTTTTGTCAAATTTGTTGTTGGGATTGTCTCTCATTCTGCTAAAGACCATTATCCTATTTTTTTCATGATGAGGAATATCCCTTTCTCTTTATTATGAGTAGTTTAAATGGTTTTGGACAGTATGTGATATTTGCTTAAATTGGGATATCATACATGTTATTGTGAGTGTTAACTGTTCATTGTTTATATTGAGTGATTTATATATATGTTATCTTTACTCATTGCTCAAGATTATGGCTTTCTTATTGCCATTTATATATGTATATGTGTGTTTTTTTTCCAATTTTACCAATACAATTTTCATTAAACTCTAACTGTGGTTCAACAGGTATAGAACATGCTTAACTCATGGATGAGGCATTTATGTGCTCTTACTCATTGAATTAACTATTCCAATGTTTCTTTATTTGTTTTTTAACTTTGTTTTAATGTTTATTCACACTTTTTCATTCATTTGCGGAGTGTCAAATTTTTTTATGTTTTAATAAAGTTTTTTGTATTGCATCGGCTCCAACGCGCTGACGTCACAAACCAGGAAGTGACGGGGGATTAGTTACAGCAGCGCGAGGATCAGGTATTTAAACACACTTTAATTATACATACAAGATCAATAAAATTGTTTTTATTCATTTCATTTGTTTCACCTCTGACCACATTATTATATAAAGGTCTGCAGTGTGCCTATATCAGGGATCTTTTTGTACCCCTCTCAGGTACACCTCTATAATAGACTGTAGAGTCTTAAATTCCTCTAATACCAATGGGATGGGTAGAGTTGGAAAAGATACAGGAGACGGGGCAATATGTTCATTTTTATACTATGTATTCTGCCTATCCATGATATAGCGTGGCCGGACCACAACCCAATATCCGATTTGAGAGCTCTCAGGACCTTTGGGTAATTCTCCCTATACAGAGTACTATACAGCTGCGGCCCCTTTTATTTTAACACTTCTCCGATATTTTCCGGTGACTTTTTCCGAATGCCACGCACTTCGCCGCGTTCATGCGGCGTTCGTGCCGTATTCATGTCGCAATCATGCCAGCGTCACCCGCGCTTGATCTGTTTAATGAGAATGGTTCGGATTTAATTGGTTGCAATTCTTTGCATATCCGCCAGGTGGCAGATATTCATGAATTGTAAGGCGCATGCGCTTCAGTAATGTGTCGACTTGCAGGTGTTTAAAAAATACCACAGTGGTCCTTTGTGAATTGACCTTGGTACTGAAGAAGTTGTACAACATTGTATCTATTTAGGCGTTTCATATTAAAAACTAAATGCAAAGTGTCTGGTGTTCTATTCCATTGTCAAGAGAGGTCCATAGATGCAGTCCGTGTTCAAAAAGCCCAACATAACGTATGCTTATTTAATATGGTCAGCAATTAGTTCAGCAGATGATAAGATGGCCACAGTTGGTCAAATGTATCAATATTTTATCTAAAATTATGACTTTTACAAATTTTCACCAGATGCTCATGGGTGGAAGCGTGCGATAAGGAAAAAGTTATGTATCGATCCGCGTTTTTTTCGTATTGCTCCTGCACCCAGAGTTACAGGAGGAGGGAATTGGTGTGTTGCCCCTGAATTTTCCAGTATCTTTGATCATGGAGAGTTCAAAAGGCGAAAGGTCATGGTAAAACCAACTAAGAATCGTCAGTCCCAGGCAAGCAATGCGCCAGCGCCAGCACAAGCTTCCAATAACGGTCGGACCGTCTGTGAAAACCTGCTGACTGGCAACCCTTTCTATCTGCCCCCGCCTGGATACCTGCTGCCTGGGCCGGATTGCACGTACAGATACCAGCAAGCTTGCATGTACCAAAACGATTCCCAGCTTCATGAGCTGTCAACTACAGGTGTAGCGGGCCCGCTGTCACCTGTCAACTACAGTACGTGTATAATCAAGACTACGGGACTGGCAGTGGCTCGGCGCCAACCGATTGGCAACGTCTATGATGGGTAAAGCTGCCGTACAGTATTTACAGTAATTCTTTTTTTACCATATCAATATCAATGCACATTAAAGTGATTCTCCTGTAATCAATCGCTTTGCTTATGGTTATTTACACTAGTTCTATTCTTTTAGTCACAATTCGCCAAAATGTAGTCCAGCGATATCATTGGTTGAGCAGCTTCTACAGTAGATACTGAACAATTGGTGGACAGCTAGGCACATGCGCATTTGAACCTTGTTGAAACGCATATGCGTCTCATCACATCAAGGCGCATGCGTGTATGTGAACAAGAGACGCCCCCTTCAGAAAATAATTGTTGGGACTGACCGAGGGGACTGCAGGGACGTACTGTGGGAACTTCTTTAGGGGACTGACTAGTTTGAACTAACCCTTACAGTAATACTTTTATTTTTCTTCATCAGAAAACAAACTTTGTCATCAGGCTGAGAACGTCAAATGGAGGGATTTCGATGGATAATATCGCTTTTGTAACGATGCTTGCACACTGCTGAATCTGAATCAGTGCCATTTTTATTGATTAGGATAGAATAACTGAGCTTTTTTACATACTTTTTTTACATTCTGTACTGTATAATCAACCCCAAAAATAAAAAGTATGCATTCCTTCTGTACATGTATTACAGTACAGTGTGTGTTCTACTGTAATAATAATACAAATACCGATAATGCGTTTTAATACTGTTTTGATGTACTGTAATGCGCATGCCTACAGTATACTGTACAGTACAGTACTGTACAGTATGCCTCATGGAACTGTATATTACATTACATTTTTACAGGTGGGTGCAGTAAGTAAAAAAACATTAATGGTGTCCAGTAAGTACAAACATACAGGTATATTTAAAAAAAGCAGCAATTTATTTTATTGGTGAGTGCAGTAAGTAAAAAAACATTAATGGTGTCCAAGTACAGTAAAAACATTGACATTATGAATACAATCTACAACAATCAACATTATTTTTATTGGTGGAGTACTGTAAGTAAAAAAACATTTACGGTGTACTGTAATTAAAAACATATTAGAATACAATTTAAAACAATGAACAAGTCAGAAATAAATGAACATTTTAACAGACGACCAATCACGCAGCGAATTCGATCCCCAGCAGATTGTCCTTTCAGGGCCGATGCCTTGTATGCCCCAAAATGCCATTAATGGAGTCTTGCACGATTTTCATTAACGGATCAGTAATTTTAAAAAAGCGCCGCAATTCATCCACAATAGTCTTTCTTAAATTTTCAGGAAGAGCCTTTTTCCCTTCGTAGTTTACATTGTGGGCCCACCTGCAGTACACCGGGTAGGGCACGTGGTGCTTGAAAATTAACATGGCATGCCTCTGGGGTATACCAGCACTTGTAAACCTATACTTATCCCTGAGTGGCTGGGGCAGCTCGCGCAGGATGATGTCGGGCACCGCCTCAAGGCAAGCGTATGTGGGTTGGATTCTGGGAGCGGGTGTTCTTCTGGGAGCGGTGTATTTGTGGAGGCGGGCGAGGGTAGGTTGTCTGGGAGGATGCTTTCCTCCTGTCTTGGTCGCCTTGTCAGTGTTGTCTTCTGGCGTGGTCTTGACGGGGTTGTCATGTCATCCTTGTCAACGGCATACACTACCGACACGATTTATTCGAGCAGGACTAGTTCCGCAAGCCGGGGGATGCCCCGGCTTGCTAGCCCCACTCCCTCGGCGTGCCGTGCGTCACCGATGCGCGGTCACGCGTCATCGGGTGCCAGCGCCCCCTGCACGCGCGTCCAGGGCTCCCCGAGGGAGCCCTGGTGTCCCGCGATGTGGGGGACGGCGGCAGGGGGTTCCGGGGGACCCGGCGGACCCGGCAGCGGGAGGGAGAGCGCCCAGATCGGAGGGCGCTCTTCCGCTGCTTCGGCGCGCGCCAGGTTACTGCTGCGGCCGAGAACGGGCAAATGCTCGAATAAACTCGGCCGCAGCAGTACATGAACACATATTCTTCTGATGAAGGGGGTGCGCTTGGTGAAGGAAGGTTGAAGGTCCCATTTATCCCATCTATGCCACACTCCTGCTCCGGCGTCCGAGATACAGGGGCATGAACTCCAAGCAAATTATGTATCCCCGCTATGCCAGTCTCTATCTTCTCCATCCGTTGATCCTAAGGTAAAGAAGCACCCTGTAAATGCATTTTTACTGCATCAGATTGATGCCGGGGTCTCCGGTGCTGATATTAATGTGTATCAGTCCCAGAGACCACCGGCATCAATCCGATGAAGGAAAAAATCTTTTTTTTCAAAATCCCTCTCTCGCAAACCTTCTCACCAGCTTTTGCTTGCGAGAAGAATCTTTGATCAAATCGCAATTCCAGAGCCTCGATAAGATAATTGAGGCTACTAGAATTGCACAATTTGATCAAAATTGTGATTTGGGGCTTCTCGTCGGCAACCGCACGGCATGTTTGGCCAGGAGCCAGAAATCACAAAAGGCTTTCTATGTATTGTGAAGCAGAGATAGAGCACAGCAATGAAAAAAATGGAGGGCTTGGTCAGCCTTGGTGGTAAGATAATTTAATTTTGTATTGAACATTTCTTTTTAGCTATATCAGTAGGCAGTAATTCGGCATAGTCAATTATCTACAGCATTAAGAGTCTCATTTACATGGGTTTCTTCATAGCCCCTAGCTTCACTATAATGTGTTATTTGTGTCAATTTTGATGTTTTTTTTCATTTATCTCAAAGCTCTGCTTATATATGGCTGTGCATGGATATTTTAGTATAGTATTTGTTCAATTTGTCTGTGGCGGTTTCTCCTGTGGTGAGACAGTTAAATCCATCTTCCCCCACTATGCATCTGCTCTGATTCATTATTGGGTCAGGTGTGTTTGGCGGGAGCTATTTCTTCATGTAGAGGCTGTTATTTAAGACATCATGTTCAGAGCACTGGTCACTCTTTGATAAAGCTCCTTCATGGAGAGAAACACCTGTTTTTTTTTCTTTTTGATCATCATACCCGTTAAATAGTTTTCTACTTTTATACCTGCCTCCAAACCTCCATTTTTCTCATTGCTATGCTCTATCTTTGCGTCACACTACATGGATTTACCTACTTCAAGACAGAAGCACACATCATGGAATCGGTGGGAGTAACTCACTGTGAGTACAGCTGCTTTCATTATATATAGCAGACTTTTACATTCAGCAGCTAGTGTGGTCACGGCGCCTCCTTCACATCACGGAACAGGGGGGAGAGTGTTCTGTCACTCACCAGAGGAGTCTCCGCTATATGTGGAGATAACTCAAGAGTTCTCTGAGCCAGCATTTCCTCCCCCTGCAGGTCTACATACTCCGTAGTCAAGATCTGTACAGCAGGCTGCTCCATCATCCCACCCTCACTCAGATGATACATGCTTCACCTCCAACTGCCTGATTACTTAAGGTTCCCCAATTTTCTTACTATTATTGGACTTAATTGCTACATATATTTGATTGCCGTTATGCATTAATTATTGGATCCACAAAAGTTTTTGTAGTACCACAGGGGACCCGTGTCCCATCTTATTTTTTATATCGAGGTTTTCTGGATAGCTGTCTTGCGAGATTAGCTCAAAAGCCTCAATAAATTGGTTATCAATGCTTATAAAAAAGGCCCCTAAGCCTTTTATCTCAATTCAGACAGGTCAGTATCTCCATTTGCGTAGAAACTGTTCTAATTTGCAAGAATTTAAAGTACAAGCCTGGGATCTACAGTATGTACAGTACTAACTTCTTAAAAAGTGACTACAATTTAAATACACATAAGAGATCATATCAATAGGCTTTAGAAAGTAACAGAGATAAACTTCTCAGAACAATGAAAACACCAGGAGTTCAAGGTAATAATTGGAACATACAACATTGGTTCAATATTATAATATTTTTTGCAAACATTGATACAGTACTTATTAACAATGGACAAGTACCTAAGAGAGAGTTTAAATTCAACACCAACGTACCACTCCAATGATCGTCTGTTTTAGATGTAACAACTGTCAAGCCTGTCATTTTATTTCACCCATAAAGTGCTTCAAAGACCACTATTGAACTGTGGAGTACATTATAAAGGACTTCATAAATTGTTAAACAAGAAATGTGATTTATTTCATAACCTGTAGCTGTGACCTTAGATATGTTGGCAAAGCAATCTATGAATTTCATAGACGTGTTTTGGAACATGTTAGTTCGGGTGAAAATAAAATGGATATAAATGGATATCACAATGGTGACTCTAAAAGCCTGAAACTCACTGCCATTGACCATCTACAAGGCACAATGTGAGATGGGGAACTTGATAGAAAGCTTCTCTTTAGAGAATCAGAATGGATATATCCCCTTATAACTTTCAGTAAAAAAAGAATTGAATGATGGGTTCACAATCACTCAATTTATATAATACCCAGTCAGAGGATAGATTCTCTACATTTGTATTTCAATAAATCTAATTAATACATATTTTCTTGTATAGAAATCAGGATCCTGCTCTTATATTAAGATACACTCTATATACACTGGCGACACACTTTATTCGAGCTCGGCTAGTCCCACGAATTCGGGTATACCCGGGTGTATTGAGGTTTGTGACTGTTTTCTGCCCGAGTGCATTGAGGTATTTTCCAAGCAGGGATTGAAGCATTTTATTCCCGCTGGCTGCAATACTGCACAGTATATATATATATACTGCATTACAATTCATGAATTTATGCCATCTGGTAGACACGCGAAGCATTGCAGCCTATTAAATCCTAATCATTATCATTTAACAGATCAGCCGCCCGTCAGCCAGGCATGAACCCAGGCTGGGAAGGCAAACACAACGGGGCTTGTCAGAGGTCAGGAGCGGCGCATTCCAGGTATCTGCCAGGTACATACTGGGTATTTGCTCGAATAAAGTGTGTCGGTGCAGTAGATAATGAAAGTATGAATTTCCAAATTTTGTTATCTTTAATATACTATATTGTCTTTACTGCTAATATCATCACAGTGAGTTAACATAAATAGATATCCACTTAATTTGCTCTCTATGATTATATAGCATTCATATCTATTCAAAATGTTTTTACAATATCACTCAATTACTGCTATGGGAATATTACAATTTGACAATAATTTGATATTAACATATACATCTGCAGTGTATATACAGAGGCGACACGTTTTATTTGAACTCGGCTAGTTCCACAATCCGGGAGATGTCCCGGCTTGCTAGCCGAATCCCCTCGGCGTGCCGCGCGTCACCGATGCGCGGTTACGCTTCATCGGGTGCCTGCGCCCCCTGCGCACATGCCCAGGGCTCCCCGAGGGAGCCCTGGTGTCCCGCAATGTGGGGGACAGCGGTGGGGGGTTCCGGGGGACCCGGCGGACCCGGAGAGGGGAGGGGGAAGCCCCGATCGGAGCGCCGCTCCTCCGAGGCTTCGGCGCGCGCCCGGGACACCACGGCACGCGCCCGGTTACTGTCGCGGCCGAGACCAGGTAAATGCTCAAATAAACTTGGCCGCGACAGTATACAATCTTTATAATTAAAAAATATGGGCAAAATTCCAACTCACCAAATTGCCTGATCTCACTGGAAATTAGACAGTTAATTTATCATAGCAGTGACCATGACAACGTCTGAGTATAAATATTGGCCATCATAGACGTGACACCTACTACCCCTGATAGAGATCCACCCAGGAGCAAAACGTGCAGCAGGCATTTTGTGCAGGGTCATGCTGCAAGTGTAGGCCGTGACCCACACCAAGTGCGAGACAGTAAATTGGGTGACCAAAGTAAGTGATATACAGTAGAGCAGGCAAGAATGGAGGATTGCAAATTGAGTGAGAGATAGTCTAGTGAGGCAAGTGCTTATTAGTAATGAAAATCTGCTAAACATTTATTAATCAAGCTCTAAGGTTGTACAATTGAGCTGCCTGAATGCTTTGACTGAATTATCCACATAACTGAGGTACATGCAGAGAAAACAAAAATAATTAAGTATTGCAGTACTTAGAACTACAGAGCTCCTAAATCTATCAACTACAGCAGGGGTGCGCAAACGTTTTAGTCTGCGCCCTCCTGCCTGCTCTCCTACCTGCTCACACCCCCCCCCCCCCCCACCCCTTGACCTTTTCTCCGGCATTTTCTGACGTCACAATGTCATGTGACCCCAAGGCATCATTATATGCCGTGTTACCATGCTGCCAATGGTGCCAGAAAAGCTGCCTTAGACAAGATAAGGGATATACAGAGGCCTCACACACTCTCCCGGCATTAACTTAAATGTTGTGGGAAAGAGCGGGGGGCTTCTTTAAGCACCGTGCCCTCCCCCCCAAGAAAATGTTGCACTTTCCTGTGTGGCAAACACCCCAGTTTGCACACCCCTGAACTATAATACCCTCTCAACTGTGTGTGGGTGTAGCATTACCCACACTTGAGCTTCAGGTGCATACAGTACAGATTTACAGATTATATTTCAAGGCGCCACATACCTATCTATTGCTAATACAACAACAAATAACTTTTTGGCTGCTCTAACTCACTACAGATGCTATTTATAGAAGACAGTGAAAAAACTATAATAAAGCGCAACAAATATTGTGATACACTCAAGCTGTAGACTAAACACCAGCGGTTTTCCCCAAAACCGCAAATGAAAAAAACCTAAACAATACAGTGTTCATGGCGCAAAGTGATAAAACAGTTTTAATATGTGCAAATAAACCCTGTGTTAGTTAGCACTCAAAAACACATAATACTGTAACTCCAAGTAGAAGATTCTCCAGGTCAGCAGACTCTTTGTAGACCCTCATATGAAGAAATGCAAATGCAAGGATATAGTGCATTAACATTTACTTTAAGATGACAAACAACACAGAGGAGATGGTAACACACTAACACTCTCCCTGCTAGTAAGTAAACAAGAAGTGACTTCGGGCGCACTTCAACCTTTCTCCTTAGATAACAGCATCCGATGCTACCGCTCCACTTCTCAGTCAGGAACAGACCGCGATTGCCTCTGCCAGCGTCTCTCACCAGCAGTGGGGGCACTCCTCCGCGACACGGCCGTCTCAGCAGTCTCCTTCCAATCAGGGCTTCTCAGGAGATTGGGTACAGTGGCCTCAAAGCATCAAAAAATGCCCAACATGTTTGTCCCACCGGACTTCATCTGGGGTCATGACTGCTCAAACTGCTAGTAATGTTGGCAACAAATTATTACAAAGATCTTGCTATAGAAATCAAAGCATGATTTTAATGCATAAAAAAATTGTATTAAGAGTTGAATACAAAATGATAATAATAAAAAAAACAGTCACTATTACCTAATACTAGAGACCTGATTTATTTAAAAAAAAACAAAAAAAAAACATACCTGTGTATACAATTTTACATATTTTGCTGCTTTAATAAAAGTGAAGTTTTCATTGGTTTGTTCCCAGAGGGAATGCAACTCTCTTGTGCTCATAGTTGACTGTTTATGGTCAAAACATAGATTTATAACTATAATGTCGGAAGGTCATTGTAACAGGGGAGTTATCCCTGTTCAGGAAATGTGTCTCTAATCCAGCAGTGTGGTGGTTAACTGCTGGTAGTCAATTAACCAACACCACCTGGCTGATTAGGTTTCTTAGAAAAACCTGCCGTTGAGACAGGAAAGGAGATTTCCAGAGTCTCACAAATTGTGGGACTGACCATAGGAACAGATGTCTTGAGTCTACCAGAAGAGGCTGCCAGCAAGACACAGGGGAAAGCCCCTCTAAACCTGAATGCTTATATAGCCTGAGGAAAAGGCAGCAACACAGGAACAGAGAAGACTTTCCCTCCAACTACAAGAAACAGATAAGACTTTCCTTTATAAGACTTTTTGTATATCTGCACATATCAAGATATATGTTTGGGGCTGGGAGACATGCTAATCTAAAGGGAGTTGTGGACTGCATAGGTTTCAGTAGAAATACTCTCAAGTGGAATAGAAGCTTTGTTTGACCCCTTATTTGCATATGTTTGGATGATTTTCTTATGTTAAAGAAACAGGCGCAATAAAAGCCTTATTTAATTTCACCTTAAAAAAAGTCTCCATTGCATACCTCTGCGCACGTCCTCCTACAGTCATTAAGATAGAAAAAACCAACAGCAAATAATCAAATAAATAAATGAAAATATTCTGAAAAGACCTTTTTTATTACATAAGTGATAATTATTTTGTATGCTCTTACTGCCCAGGAGCTAGAACATTATTTTTTTGTATGTAGTTTGCTAAGGGATCTCCAACTTTCAATTGGAAATGAAGGAGAAAATACTGCTTGCTCAGGCTCACTGTCTACCCACAGCATAATAGCACACTGGCTGTGGATCAAGATCTGTAGGAAGCAATATTTGATTTGAAATGGGCAATATCTATTTTATTTATTTCTTCTTTGTCTTTGGTTTTTAGGATAAATGGAGTACTTTGGGAAAATAAGACATTTAAAATTCTGCTTCTGTTTCTACCTTTTTCTTGTACAACATTGAGTTTTTAAAGTAAAAGAACTCCTTAAATTCTCAATTATCACTAAATGAATAGCATTTAAAATATGAATATGTGGGAATTGTGGCATGCTGGATCAAAATAATTAATGTGATTAATAATTTAAATATATATTATATATGATAGGCAATATGGATGCAGCCTATGAGGAAAAAACGCAACCATTGTTTACATTCTGCACTACCCAAATAAAGTTCAGAAATGCAACCATACTGTATATCTCTAGAGTGCAATAACTAGCTAGTTTAATGGCAACATTAGGTCCCTTTTTTTTTTTTAGAGAGAAAAATGAAAGGATTTTATTTGTCCCAAACAAATGTACTTGTACCTTGAAAACTTTGTATTTTTATTTTATAGATTGTGATTGTGTAAGGAATCCACTCCTGGCTTTTACTATAGCCTTGCAGACATCTGCAGTTGCAAGCTTCCTCTGGCAATCAATGGCACATGTGCTGTCTCTCATTGCAGCTTCTGCTCTGTGCCCTATCATTGGAGGAATGCTCACACACCCTCCTCCTGTGATTGGATCTCCGCCCTTTATACCCTGGGCGTTGGCACTGAAACAGTGCCGAGCATAATTCCTACCCTGGACGTTACAGTCTCTGCCACAAGCCGCTCTGGCTTGTATCCTGGTGTACTAACTTCTCTAGTTCTTATCCCTAGTTCCTAGTTCCTGAGGCCGCCTGCTAGTTCCATGCGGGGGCCCGTTCCTGAGTTCTCTGCTGAAGCGTTGTTTCCTGTGGCCGCCTGCTAGTTCCATGCGGGGGGCCGTTCCTGACTTCTCTGCTGAAGCGTTGTTTTCTGAGGCCGCCTGCTAGTCCCATGCAGGGGCCCGTTCCTGACTTCTGTGCTGAAGCGTTGGTTTCCCGACGCTGCCCTGCGGTGTACTTCGGCCAGCCCGCTGTCTCCTCCTGCTGAGACCGGCGTCATGGGCCGAGGCCGCTCCTCACGAAGAGTCCACTCCCGCGCTCACGCTCCTAAGCTGAAGCGGGGAACTCCTGACCACCTGTTGCCGAACTCCTGCTTGAAGAACGACAATACTGCCTTCTCCAATCCTGACCCTGCTACGTACGACTACGAACTGCGCACTCCAGATCAGTCTGCGCGGACTAAGGTCGGTGATTATATAACCCCACCTCAGCCCCGCGGTCCGGTCCCGGTTTGTGGCGAGCACAATCGTAACAGATTGTTCTTCAATTTATATTGTTATTATAAGGTGTTGATACATTTTAATAGACCAGCCTCTGTTCGGTAGAAAAATATGATTCAAATAAATGAAATTCATGGTTTTGGACGATTTCAGCACAATTGGCTGCTTGGTAGTACAGTATATAGAATCAGCCCATACTTGTTCAAAATCTTTAACGTCTCAAAAGTGTCTCCTTTAAAAAGGATCAAAATATCATACATGAGGTTGCACTCACAAACAAACAAAGGAACATCAGTAGGTAAGGAATGCCAATAATTCAGTGCTCACAATATTCTGGCTCTTGGGGCGACCATAGGATCCCCCACTTTACTAATGTGGTCATATCCCTCTGACATCACATGCTGCACAACCGTTTTGCGCTCGACAGCAATATGTTCTAGGAGCTTGCTTCCACTTTCAGCAATCTCTATGCTTGACCCATAAGTACTTAGTATTAACTGGACATCAGGGGCTCACAAACGATAAAATCTACCCATGTGTTATCTCATCTTTTTACAGAATTCAAACCATTGAGTATATAGGATCTGAAATTACCTATTTTTACCTCCAGTTTCCACAGGATCTCTGTAGCTAAAAATAGCATGATTCAGTTCCAGAGAAGCTCCCCTGTTCTAATTCTTAAAACAATTGTGTGTGTGCCGAGCATGTGCATTTTATGTGAAACTTCTTTGTCTGTAGCCACTGTAGTTGTGATTTGAAAGTGATATTGGTTAAAAAAAATTGACAGTTTTGATAGTATAATGTACTGTATAACATTTACCTGTATTTTGGTTTCATATGTGAAAGTAGTGTACAGTTGTTCTTAAGGTGTAAGGCTTTAATTGTTAGGGTCAAAGTATTGTTATAAGGCACAGTTAAGAGAAAATAGTTTACAAGTTAAGGGACAATGCAGACATACAGTATATGTATTCTGATGGTGTTTTTTGCCACTGCAGGGTGCGACCTGAGTGAGAGTTGTATTGATTTTGTGGCTGTGGATGGCCCATGGTGCGCATAGGGAGTCAAGTTGGGTGCTATGTTGATGACTGGTGTAACAGAGACGTATCCCTGTTTAAATAAAGCAGTCTCAGAGCTCTAAGAATCCAGCAGAGAGATAGTTAATTGTAGCCACCTGGACTAATGAGAGATCTGAGAAAGGCCTGATGTGAGAAACAGGAAAGAGATTCCTTAGCTCACATTTGGGCTGACATAAGGAGAAGGACGGCAGAGATTTCCTTAGCCCACAACTGGGCTGACCTAAGGAAAAAATGATGTCTTGATGCACACAGAAGGAATGTATGCTGACAGCAAGAAAAGGGGACAATACCTCTATATCTGGACACAGAGAGTGCCATAACACACAAGGATGCTGACCCAGGAGAACAGAGAGGCATTCCCCTACAGCAGCAACAACAGAAAATGATAAGAGACTTTGTTGGACTGTTGTGTATATATAGATATATTTGATGGGTGTGGTAATCAGCCTAACTACCCACCCAGTTAGATAGGGCATATATAGTATGTCTAGTTATTCTCCAAAGTGGAGCAGGTTTTACTTTTATGTTTTGTGTTTACATTGTTAAAGGAACAGGCAATAAAACCTTATATTAATTTCACCCTAAAATGTCTCCATTTGTATACCTCTGCACACATCTCTTAAAAAAGGGCCATTTATTGTGCATGTGCATAGTGACGGGTGGTCATGCGCATGCGCAAGACAACAGCTAAGCCGATTCTGCACATGTGCATAGTTATGGGCGGTCTTGCCACGGGCGATTCTGGGTATGCGTATGTGATGGGTGGTCCTGCTTGAGCCGACAGCCACTATAGCGCGAGTCAACAGCCAATTCGGTGCATGCGCAGAGAAACATGCAACTGGCCCCGCAACTACAACTCTCAGCAGGCAAAAAAATAGAATGACGTCACTTCCACAGACACGTCTGTGTGCACGAAGGAGATTTGTGCCAATGGAAATTGTACTAAGTACAGGTGCCAGCAAAGAAGTTTCACTTCAAAAACTGCTTTAATATACAGTATACACCCTGAAACAAACATTACCCAGGCCTGGAAAGTACACATGTGTGCATTCACATACAATTTCACCAAATACAATTTCAAATGTGCTTTTTCTATTGGTTTATGTACCAACCAAAATAGGAGCTAGAAAATATACTGTCAGTCTTTTAATTGATATTGATTTGTGATGTGCAAACATTTTGTGCGCTTATGCAAGCATTGCTAATTTCACCTTTCTTTGGTTCGGCAAAAGAAAATATTTTCGATCCAAAAGTTCACAACAAGTTTACTTAAACGTCAAAAGTTAATGGACATTTCATGTTCAATTAATTTTGATTGGTTTCACTTTTACAAAAAACTTTAAAAAGCTATTTATTTGCAAAAACAATATCTGAAATACTGTATATCTTATTTGTATTTGTTTAACATCACATTATTATAGCATATAACATTGCATTCTGTTCTAATAACGTTACATTATTCCAGTCTTTCCAGACTGAAAAAGGACAGGAAAATAACACTATATACAGTAATGCTATGTTGCAAATACAAATTATGACTAACTGTGTCTTTACAGCCACCCAGACACCACAGCAGCTCTATTTAGGTAGGAGCAACGCCAAGTTTAGTTATAACTAAAGTAACATAACTTTAAGTGCCTACGTTACACTTAATGACTTTAGTGGATATGTGATGTTATGATAATGCATCATTTGCATGTCCGTATCACTAGCATCTTTTATAGTTAACACTATACTCTTTATGGGCAGAAACACGGCTTAACATTATGTTTTTGTCCTTTGAACACTGTTAGTCTAAGCATGACTTTAAGTTAGGTTAACACCACATTAAGGGGTAGATTCACGCAGTGTCAGATTTCCCATTTGGCCCGGGCCTAAGCAAAATTACGCTGCGTACACCCCCACCATGATGTCACACGGACTCATTGCCATGGCAACGTAATGTTGTGATGACAAATAACGTCATGACGTCGCGTTTCCATTGCAACGCGCAAACATGCTGCGTCCCGTTGGGGACGTTGTGGCGTCATTTGGCACCAAGGAGGAGGCGGACACAGGCAAGTGCCTAAAGGCGCTTCGTTAAATCTTGGCTACTAACGAGATGTTACCTAAATAAGTAATGTCCATTAGCTTCACTGAGTTTAACAGGTATCCACAAAACTAAATATATGCAAAACCAATGGCCATTAGTGATCTCATTAACATAGGCTTAACGTCATGTGAAGTTAGCACTGCTTTGCAGTAGCTTCAAATAACATGGCGTTAAGCCTGTTTTACCTAAATGTGACGTTAGTACTTTCATGCAGACCATAAATAGGTGTTAAATTAAAGTTTAAAAAAAAAAAGAAGACAAGAGAGGAAGAGAATCCTGTAAATATGAATATTCTTAACGGTGGTCTTATACATATTCAGACCCTGTAACAGACTTATTTCAGGGTCTGGATAAGAATAACGCCTCCTTTAGCTATGACCTAACTAACGTAATGTTAAATCATTGGGTTAACTATAACAGAGCTCTGTTGATATGCGTTGTTATAGAGAACACCTCTTTTGCATGTCATTAGCACTAACATCTGTTATAGTAATTCAAGGGTTCGTTATAGCTGAAAACAGCACCTACAGTAATGCATTGTTACTGAGCTTTGAAGATTCCTGTTAGCACTTAACGAGATGGTAACTGAAGAGCTTTGTGGATATGGTCCAAAATCTGGCATCTGAAACATTCTTATCCAATATCCACACAATAACATAAGAAGATACTTGTGGCTTCTACTTTATATAGAGATGTGCAAATCATTCTCCAAGTTTGCAAAATGGGCTTTCAGAGACTTTCGCAGCTCTAGGAATTTTGCAAAGTCATCAACATTAACCAGTATTCAACAAGATTTAGAAAATAATTTGGCACTGTCAATTCTGGAGAAAAAAATGCCCCGTTTAGCAAATGTGCTTAAAATGTATTATTGAAGATAACAACACAAAATGGGAGAGAGTAACAAGGATATCTTTAGTATTATGTGCACACAAAGTAATTTTGTAAGAATTCAGAATATGCATGTCTAATTGCTAAAAGTAAAACATAACATTTATTAAATCAAAGTAAAATATATACAAATGTAACATGGAGGGTGGAGAGGGTGGGAGAGGAAATGGCAGAATAGACTGATTACCCAGATGAGGTTGTGTGTCAAGTTACCTCTAAATTGATAAATGAGCCAGACAAACTAATACATTCAATGCTGCAGTATAGAAATTAGAAAATAATACGGTGTGTTCAGATAGGAGAGCAACATAGACTCACAGGCTTCTAATTACACCTTGCAACAAAATTGGCTACTGTATGTCTCAAGTGAGATCAAGTAAACGCAGAAAAAGGACTCCCAAATCTGAAACAAATACATGTATGCTAATTTGAGCTTAGGTGCACAGGATCATACAGATCAGATGTACTAAACCTATGTAACATGGTGTATTGTTATATACTAGATGTATGGTAAAAGGTTGCAAGAAATCCAAATATCCAGATTTGTTGGTGAAGCAGTATTAGGCTGCACTTATAGTGCCCGTGATGGTGACGCGACAGCGCTCCAAAACAATTTACTCCGTTGCCAGCGCTTATAGAAAGCGAGACAGGTAAATTTGATTTTTTACAAGCTGTCGCCATGTGACTGTCTGTAAACCAATCAATGACCTTGTTGCCAGCGACGTCGCTGAAAGTTAAATTATAACGTTCGCTAGTGGCGACGGCATCGGTCGCGTCGCCGGCACCGTAAGTGCGGCCTTAGGGATTCACATCTAATTTTGAATATTTTTGCACAGAGGTGTTATTGTTTATATGCACTGTATGATATTATACACTGTTATTCACATTTTC
Organism: Ascaphus truei; assembly: GCF_040206685.1. Lineage (NCBI taxonomy): Eukaryota > Metazoa > Chordata > Amphibia > Anura > Ascaphidae > Ascaphus > Ascaphus truei. The sequence continues at coordinate 257,924,123 of NC_134483.1, forward strand.
TTTTTTCATGTAATGCACTGAGCACGAGTGAAGGCCACTGCCAAGGAGGACTATTTTTCCACAAGGACTATTGCTATGGGATTTGGATAATCCTAGAGACCTCTCAGCTGCAGGACTTCAATAATTAGGTGGACACTACACTTATTTTGTCTTTATTTGATTTATTATAATTGAGTATACTGTATGTTCACTAACATACACATAACACGTTTTTTGTAACATACAATTTATATATTATATATTAAATGTACTAGAAATTCCTTGGGTATAGCTCTAAAGTTGTGTATCTCTCCATCCAAAACTATGTACAGCTGAAGGCAATGCTACCAGCTTAGAGAGTACATAAAACTCAGATCTCTCTTATATAATAATTACAGTTCAAGTTGTCAGGACCATTTGAACCGCTTAAGTGCAATGCTATAAGCTACAAACTCATATCTCTCCTGAATCAGGAACTATGCTGCCGAATAGAGTGGTAACTACATGTCGAACTCCACCCTCCATGACTACAAAGCCACAACTTCTTGTTGGAATGAAACGCACGTGGTGGATTTGTAGTGGAATGTCACGGTGTCAGGAGGGTTAAGCTTAGGGTAACAAGGTTGTGTGGAGTTTTAGCTTACTGCAGCGTTCTACATGCAGCTACCGCTCTGTTTGACAGCTTAGGCCTCGACCAGGGTGGAAACAGGCGCGCTGGCACTCAAGCGCTGTGCCCTGCTCGGCCGTGCTTTTCCTGCCGAGGGCGTGGTCCCGACGTCACGCAGCTGGTTTGCCCTCATTGGGCGAACCGCTCACGTGACGCGCTTGCGAGCAGCAAAATCAATTTTGCTTGCTCGGCAAGCGGCTGAGCGCCGAGCAGGCGCACCCACCCGCTCACGCAGCCCACGTGCATTGTCGCAAGTGTCCAGCGTGGGTGCGCGTGCCCGATCAAATACCCTGGATGAGGCCTTAATAGCCGATTCAGGAGAGATCCGATTTTGTAACTGATATCATTGCACTTAAGTTGTACCGTACATATGATTTGCATATCTGATCTGCATGAAACTGAGCTCTTGAGCTTTAATTAGGACATAATTAATATACCTCATCTACTATGTAACTATGCTCTCAGATAGTTGAACTTATGTTAATAATTGTATGCTTCCTCTAAATAGTTTTGACTCAGAATTATAGTATAACATTACACAGAAGTGCACTGACAGTGAAAGGTTTAGTACGTTTATTAGGTATACAGTATATATATATATATTTGTTAGATCAGCATTTCTTTTATCTTTTTTAAAATATAAAACGATTTACATTGGAAAAAATATATATAGTATGGGGGAGACGGGGAGCTGATTATCAATTTATTGTCGTTATCAGTGATAATATAATGATTTATGCACACACTTTCTTTGACAAAGCACCACAAATGGGACTGGATAATAGCAAGATAAAAAATAGATAGAGCAGGTAGAACACATTTTATACTGTACATTAAGTTATCCCATTTACAAAAAATAACGTTTTAAAAAATATATATCTATTACTTTTGCTGATTTAATTTTGTTTTAATGACATCAATAATCTTATTTTAACGTATTAAGCATATTGCTGACAATACAGCCGCGTCCCCTTTTATTCTCCAACATCACCGATTTTTTTTCCGAATGCCATGCACTTCACTGCGTTCATGCCGCATTCTGACCGCATTCATAACGCATTCATGTTGCATTCACAGCCGCGGTTGATGCCTTTATTGATAATGGTTCGGATTTAATTGGTTGCAATTCTTCGTGTATCTGCCAGATGGCAGATATTCATGAATTGTAATGCGCATGTGCTTCAGTAATGTGTCGACTTGCAGGTGTTTCGTTTAAAAAAGATACCACAGTGGTCTATTGTAAATTGGCCTTGGGACTGAAGGAAGAGGTTACAATAATGTATCAATTTAGGCTTTTCATATTAAAGAAAGAAAAGCACCAGTTTCTGGTCTGGTTATTGTCCAGAGAGTCCCGCCATGAGTGCACAAGTGCAGCCCGTGTTCCAAAAACCCGACTTATTTAATATGGGCCGCGATTAATGCAACAGATGATAAGATGGCAACAATTGTTCAAATTTATCAGTATTTTATCGAAAACTATGACTGGAAGCGTGCAATAAGGAAAAAGTTATGTAGCGATCCATGTTTTTTTCGTATTGATCCTGATTTTATTGGAGGGTATTGGTGTGTATCACCGGGTTTTTCCCGTATCTATGATCATGCAGACAGCAAAAGGCGAAAGGTCGTGTTAAAACCAAGTAAGAAACGTCAGTCTCTGGCAAGCAATGCGCCAGCACCAGCACCGGCTTCCAATAATGGTCCGACCATCAGTGACAACCCTTGCTGTCTGTCCACGCACAGATAACTGCAGCCTGTGCCGGATTTCGCGTACAGTTTCGAACAAGCTTGCATGTACCTAAGCGATTTCCAGCCTCATCAGCTGACTACAGGTATAGTAGTCCCGCTGTCACCTGTCAACAACGTGTATGATCAAGAATACGGGACTGGCAGTGGCCCGGCGCCAGCTGATTGGGAAATTCTAGGGTGAGTAATGTTGCCGTATTTTATTCTGTTTTTTTATTTTGAAAATATCAATATCACTGCGATTCAAAAATCAAGCGATTCTCCTGTAAGCAATATTATTGGCTGAGCGGCTTCTACAGTAGATACTGCACAATTGGTGAAAAGCTAGGCGCATGCGCATTGGAACCTTCTTGAAACGCATATGCGTGTCATCACATCGACGGTAGGCGCATTCGCATGTGAACAGGAGACACCTCCCCGAGAAAATTATTGGTGGGACTGGCTGGGAACTTCTTTAGGGGGCTGACCATTACAGTAAAACTTTTACTTTTGTTTTTCCTCAGAAAATAAAACTTTGTCATCTCATGCGGAAAACGGCAAATGGAGGGATTTCGATGGATAATATCGCTTTGTGTAACAATGCACATTGCTGAATCGGAATTAAAAAAAACACGTACCGGAGTCTACAGTTTTATGGCCGTTGTTATATATACTGTATAATAAACCCGAGAAAATAAAAAGTATGCATTTATTCTACATGTATTCCAGTACATATGTGTATTCTATACCCGTACAGCATGTATTGTTTTAATATTCTTGTGATGTACAGTACTGAGCATGCCTACAGTATACAGTACAGTATGCCTGGACAGTACTGTACATTCTAGAAACACTGTATTTTGTTACAATACAAAAGGAGACAATGGAACAATTTAAAACAAATCAACAATTTTATTTTATTGGTGGAGTAATACAAAAACATTTATTTACAAATACTGTACATCCATGCCATCCTCCTGCTCTGGCGTCGGGGATACAGGGGCATGAACACCGAGCAAATTATGTATCCCCGCTATGTCAGTCTCTATCTTCTCCATCCGTTGATCCATCTTCTACATCCATTGGTCCATCTTCTCCATCCGTTGATCCATATTTAGCATGGTCTCCAGAAGCAGATCTATCTTCACCAGCACAGTAGAGTTCCCGGGGATATCCACACTTAACCCATTCAGCATGCGGTCTAAAGAGCTGGTTCTTGTGCATGGTGTGCTGTGGACATCTGGGTGGATGGGTGCTACGGAGGATGAGATGGGGGTTCCATGGAGAGATGCGGCAGCGTCTCCGAAGAAGGATGGAGGAGGTGACCTGTGGATTTCCGGGAGAGGAGAAGCGGCCGCGTCGTCGAAGAGGGATGGAGAACGTGACCTGTGGATTTCCGGGCGAGAAGCGGCAGAGTCGTCTAAGCGTAATGGAGAAAGTGACCCATGGATTTCAGGGGCACCAGCAGCAGCGTCGTCGAAGAGCAGTGGCGAAGATGGCCTGTGGGTTTCCGGGAGAGCGGCGGCAGCGTCGTGGACGAGTAGTGGAGAAGATGGGCTGTAGATTTCCGTGAGAGCGGCGGCAGAGTCATCGAAGCATAAACGAGGAAGTGGCCTGCGGGTTCGATGGGTTGGCTGCCATTTGTTTTGCGTTTTGCGTGTACATCACCAAATTTCTTCCTGACATAATAAGGCTTACGAGTATTAAAACCCTTAGCGTTTGGGGTCAGCAGAAGGTTTTCTTTATTAGCCTTAGCCTGTCGCTTTGGCCTTGGCTTGGAAATGGCTGCCGCCTTTCGCTTTTTCTGTGTGACAGGCACGGCAGAGGCGAGTGGCTTCTTGCGTCCGTAGAATCGGGGTTGATCCATGGAAGCAGATGGCACAATGCAGTATCTGGACAAGGGCAAGTTCAGATACAGATCATCAAGTGGGAGGCTATGCAAAGTGTGAAACCTTTTATGCATGGTGACGAGGTACAGGTGTTGAAAGTGGGCATACTCTAATGTGAGTCATTAACGTATAAATACACCATCCATTTTGTGGATTCACTGCACATTGAATACACATCGACTAAACATCGAATATACATTCTTGTGTTTGTATTTCTTTCTACTCGCAGCAATGTCTGTTAAAAAGGTTTCAACGGATCTCAGCATGAGAATTAAGGAGATGTACACGAGCGGACACCGAATTGCAGATATCCAATGCTGGTTAGCTGCTTCTGGCCTCGTTGTGCCATCAACCACCATGTGCTATCATGCACACGGAAAAACCAGACAACGCACGAGGACACCAACGGTAACTAACGCGTAAGTATATTTATATAACTATATAATACAATAATATATCATATATTGCTGCATATTAATAGAACTATATATTGTGTAGATCTCTCTAATTTTATAGTTATTTTCGATATATTTATATAACTGCAGTATATATATTGCTGCATATTAATAGAACTATATATTGTGTAGATATCTCTAATATTTTAGTTATTTCGGTATATTTATATAACTACAGTATATATATTGCTGCATATTAATAGAACTATATATTGTGTAGATCTCTCATTTTATAGTTATTTCTGTATATTTTTATAACAACAGTATATATATTGTTTATATTGCTGCATTTTAATAGAACAATATATTGTGTAGATCTATCTCATTGTATACTATTTTTACTGCAAATGATGTGCTGTGCTTGTGACCTACTGCACTGTAACTTACCGGATTGTTGTTTTTCTGTACATTGTAGGGAGACAACTCTTCTGGTCGACAAAATAAGTGAAGAGAATGATGAGAAGAGTGCATTAAGGGTCAAATACACTCTGCAGCAAAATCACAATCTCACTGTATCCGAGACCAGCATAAACAAGATGAGACGCAGAATTGGATGGAAATATGGACGTGTGAGTTTAGTACTGGACAGTACAGGAGGTAAAAGTGTTGTTTAAGAAACTGTACTGTACCTATAAAATTATTTATTACTTGTCATTAAAGAGCGTACCCTATTATAAGGGACGTTAACAAAATCAAGAGAGTGGTCCTGGCCCAGGCATGGATCGACAGTGGAGAAACCTTCCAGGATTGCATCTTCACTGACGAGTCTACTGTATCGCTGGAGAGATTTGCCACCTTTGCATTCCACAAAAAAAGGTCGCATATCTATGAAGCCGTGTCCAAAACACCCAGTGGAGATGCATGTGTGGGTGCCATCTCTAGGCGTGGACCAGGATGCATCGTCATCTTTGAAGGTACAGTAAAATGTATGTCACACGCTTGTGCCTTACGCACTGTACTGTACTAGTGTGCAGTTTTTTGAGCATTTTCTTGTTATAGGAATCATGAATAAAGCTTTCTTCCCAGAGAAAATTGTGCCTGAGATTGTGGAATACATCACACGTGAGTTCCTGGATGGTCACCGTTTCTACCAGGACAACGATCCGAAGCACACCGCGTCAACAGCGCATATCCTTGAGCGTGGTATCAACTGGGTGAAGACGCCAGCGGAGTAAGTGCGGTAACCGTGTCTCATTTTTCCCACTGTTTTTACTGTGTACTGTATCTCTTAAACTAATTGTCCTTTTTGTTCCCCCTCCAATGACAGATCGCCAGACTTCAATCCTATCGAAATGGTCTGGCATCAGCTAAAGGACCATATCCGAAAAGTCGTGTAACCCTCCAAAAAGGATGAGTTGGTGCAAGGCATACTGAGTTTTTGGAACACTGTACTCACCATGGAACGATGCAATAAATATATTGATCATATTGCAACTGTGTTGCCCATTGTGATCGCGCGTAATGGGCAAGCATCAGGAAGGTAATATGGTATAGTACTGTACTGTAGTATTGTAAGTACAGTATGATACAGGTAAGTATGGTACAGATTTTTTCTTTCCTAGTAGTCAGAGTATACAGTAGTGTATACAGTAGTTCCAGTATAGACTAGTTTGACAGTACTAACTGCATACTGTAGTCCAATATGGAGTAGCTATACAGTACATAATGCCATAATACACTATGCACCTACAGTAACTGCTCAATTTTTTTCTTTCCAGAGAGAGCAGCACCAGCCATCTGGTTACAAAGTATTTAACAGTAGTAAGAGTATACAGTAGTTCCAGTATAGACTAGTTTGACAGTACTAACTGCGTACTGTAGTCCAATATGGAGTAGCTACAGTATACAGTACACAATGCCATAAAACAGTATGCACCCAACTGCTCAATTTCTTTCTTTCCAGAGAGAGCAGCACCAGCCATCTGGTTCCAAACTATTTAACATAGTCACAGTATACAGTATTTCCAGTAGTTCCAGTATAGACTAGTTTGACAGTACTACACAGAACAAAATGCCATAATACAGTATGCACATAACTGCACTACTTTTTTGTTTTCTTTCTTTTCAGAAAAAAAGGATGGACTAGGGGAGAGGGGGTATCGTGTAAAGTCTGTGAACTGTTTGTACAGTTAAGTGTACAGTTTCTAAACTACAGTCATAATACTCTTTGAAAAAGTCCATAGCCTGGACGAAACATGTTAGAGTGGTTGCCTGATGTTTGCTGCTAGCGATCAATAAAGTTTTTTTAGACATCCATGCGTTGGCTGCTGAAGTTGCTGTGAACCACGGACCATCTTACCCCCTTCTTCCTGTGTCATCATTTCCGGCGGAGCACGCTGACGCCAGCTACACCAGAGGAGGAAGCCGCTGCAGAATTCCCTGCACCAACAGGGACGGCTTTTTCGTGAGTACTCCTAACCTCCACGCGGTATTTCAGGGAGATTATTGAGGCGGTTAGTGCCGGGCTGTGATTTACTTGGGGGCGCCCCTTAGGGAGGTGTCCCCCTGTACCTCTATCCGGCTTACTATTACCCAACTCCCTGTTTTCAATACCGGAGGCTTATTGTTTCATTAATCATTGCTGGGTCTCTCTTCAATCAAGTTGCCATAAAGTGTGTGCACTACCTGTTAGCAGCCTCGGTATACTGGGTAATTCCATATTCTCTTACAGTCATAATGTACACAAAACCTCTCCTCTCTCAATGAACTACTGTACTGTACACAGAATGAGGAAGAAGATAAAGACGGGAAAATTATATTACTATATATATTATTATATATTATTAATTAATATTATTATCAAAGTGCATTATTCATGACTATCCACCAGCCTTCAATTTCCATCTGACAGAAGAACTTAATAAAGACTGCATTTTGTATTATTCATGATTATTTTTATATTTGTTTTTTTGTACCTGATAAAATAAATATTTATTTACATTCATGATAATCATAATCATTGACAACAACCCCCCCCCCACCTACACCAAAGAAAAAGAAAGCATGACAAAAAGTGGTAATTTACTGCATCAACAACATGAATCAGATAATGGTTTTTTTAACTCTCAATTCTCACAGTGCTGATATGTAAATCAGATTTACATATCAAATTCAGGAAGGGATTTTCAAAAGCGTTACCTTAAACAAAGCCTCAAAGGGTGGGGCGGGGGGCTGGGTGAGTCATGCGCAGTAATAATCAACTAGCTCCCATCCCAAAGAGGATTACACGCAGGCGCGGTGAGGTGACGCTCGGCTAGGGACGGATTAAAAACACAATGGCAAGCTTCAAAAACTGAATGACTCTGTAGAGGTGTCTGTCGATAAGAGTTTCAAATCCTTGAGCGAGCCTTGTGTGTGTGCGTGGGGGAGGGGGATACAGGGTACAGCAGCATGAAGGATTAGCTGTACTGCAGTTCAAAGAAATTACATAATTCAAAAGGCAGGTTATCATAATAATTTGATCCCTACACCCCCAAATAGAGTACATAAAAAGCACACTAATCAACCATGTGCACTCAAACGCACAGTGTCGCAGTCAAAAGCTACAGCACGGATTGAATATCGTAATATCAAGATGGTTTAAGCAGGCTTGTGTGGAGAAAATAAAAATAAAAAATGAGGAGAAAAAAAAATATTTTTTTTTTTGGTCACTCACTTGAACTTCGCAAGCAAGCAGTGGTGAATTTACAGACGCATGCGCAGTAATCATCTGCTATCAAGCAGGAATGTGATTGAAACCAGAAAGACACACATTCAAAGGAATGGTGTGGGAGAGGTGTACTGCACTGTAGATAAGATAAGAAGTTGAAATACTGCAGTGCAGTAAATTATCCTGTGTGTGCCGGGGCGAGCGAGGGGAGAGCGCTGTATATGCCAAAATGTGATACTGTTACAGCACACGCCTATGCGTTTCAACAATTTTCAAATGAGACATACAGCACTGCAAATGCATGTATAAATATGCAAATTTACAATTACTACACGCGCACATGCAGACTGTGTACTGACGTAGGTTTAACTGCTAAAGTATTAGACTTCCAAGACAACAGCTCGCGAACGCCCCCCTGAGTTTTTAGACGGTATTGTAGTATTGCAGACAGCGATAATAAAATGCTAATATTACAAGCGCTAAAATACCTCAATACACTCCGGACAAAAAAAAAACGCTTCTGCCCGCGGTTATCAAAGTTGCGCCGATTCGGCCGATTTAGGATAAAGGCGGCCGCCACTGTTTTTCAGTTTGGTCCTACATGGATATTCACCAATGAATCTACTGTATAATTAAAACCCTTTGGTGTTTTGCACCAGGGTCCTAATTTAGAGCTTTTTTACTCTTAGGCTAAGGTCCCAGTGCCTCCGCTGAGCGCGCGCCCACGAGGCTGGCGGCGCGTGCAGCCGATTCCCCGGTCTGCAGGGAGCTGCAGACCAAAAGACAGGGGGGGCTTGATGGGGGAGGGACGGGGAGCGGCCGTGACATCACCCGGCAGGTTCGCCCTCATTGGCTGAACTGCCGGGGGGCGTGGCTTAGCGCTCCGTTGCGACTCCTGATCACAATTCTCTTGCGAGCAGGAGTCACTGTCGGCAGAGCGCAGCGCCCCCCCCCCCCTCGCAGCGGGCCTGGTCCCATTGTGCAGCGGCCATTGTCCCTGCAGCGTTCCCAACAGTGGGCGCAGCAGTAGCCAGTGGGGACCTGGCCTTAGATGATGGGAAAAACACACATGGATACAGAAGGGAGAAAACATATTGCAGCACTATTAAGTATTCCTTTATGATCACATAGGATCAGTTCAGTTAAAGGGAAAAAAAACCCTGCAGAACACAGATTTTACAGTTTCTTTTAACTTGTGTAAATAAGAAAACTAGTGTAACAAACTATTCAGATTGATGCAATATCTATATGAAATATTGTGTGAAAGTCATTAGTGTTAAGTATTGTAACTTTTTTTGTATATTTTGACCATAATAGATGAATATTTAATTAAGTTTCATGCTTGCTCTGGCAGGATCAGGCTAACCGCTGTCACATAGACATAATTTAAACAGAAATAGGATAGGTACTAAATATTTCCTAAAGGTGATACTTACGGAATAGGATCATTTTTCATACATCGTGTCCCAAACCCTGGATTCTCTGTTAATGAATCTATCACACGTGACACTTGTGAATTAGCAGGATCATCATTACTGTAGAAAAAAGAGACACAAGCTCACATTGATGTTGAAACAGCACAGCCGTAGGGAAACAAACAGAAGGAAATGGACTGGAAATGAATCACAAATTCTCAAATGTAATGTGCCTAGAGCTAATTAAGCTTGTGTTGGCATCCAACTTTCTATCACAACAAGGCTTTAAAAGTGCTAGAAGAACAGTATGTATGTTTTGACATATCTTTATGTCTTACCCATATAACCCCATCTGGACGTTATAAAAAATATATTGCTCTTTCATCTATAATGTATTGGAAATGTACAATCTTATAGCTATAAATAAAAAAAATTCTACTAAATTTAATCAAATGTTTTAGCTTTATTTAAACTTCATTATTTTTATGTTTTATTCAGTAACAAAAGGGAATGTTCACAATTAACTAAAAATACAAATATTTTGTTGATATACAGTAAAATGTTATCACATGATTTTTAAATGCCCAAATATCTTACCTACTGTAACTCCAACTGATGATTAATATGTATGATCTTTTATTTTCAATGCATAATAAAGTATATCTTGCTTCAATAAATCATGGATAATACATTTCACGATATCTTCCCAGAGGAATTTTTCTAAATAAGTATTGTTTAGGGACGTTATGGTGCTATCAACTGCATTCTTAAGCCTGTCCAAAAGATGCCTATCATATAACTTTTTTATACTATAAATCCCTGGCAGATTTGCTGTATGTTCTTAGATGTTGACTCAATCATTTTCAGAAAGGCTTATGGTAGCTTAGAAACAAAACAACTGTATAACAGTAAAAGTCTTAAGGTACATGATTTAATATATATTACTTTTAAGTCATTGACATTGGAACAAGTCATAGTCTAAAAAAAAAAAATAAGCTGGGGTTAAGTTACAACCTGCAAAATAAAGACAAAAACACATTTTGTGACCATGACATTTTGGGACAGTTTGCACACTTTTATTTGTATACAATATTTTACCAGGAAAAATACATCGAGAGATACAGATGCAGCAGTCGTTACCCGAACATTGACCTGGGTACATTTTGCGTTGTGCCGCGTGTAGGTTGAGAAAATTCACTAGTTTTGCCGGGACAGACAAAGGCCCATCGGATCTTCACCGTGGATGGCGTTGGATTGTGTTCCGTGACGTCACCGGAGGAGAGCTTGCTGATTTCCCGGGATTCGGAGAGCCAAGGCTTCTAAAGGTAAGATCAATATTGAATGCATGTACTTTTATTTTTTCAGGTTTTTGGATTGGATTTTTCTATTTTTATGTTTTTCAATGCCCATTGACTGCTTATGTATTAATCTGTACCTGTTTTTATATAATGATGTAATTTGTTGGCTAATGGTTAAATTGATGTGTTGGTTGCTGCTTTTACAGTATACTGTTGTGATGGCTTGTTTTGATTTGTATTATTTTTTACAGATTGTTAGGAGTTTAAATTTAATGATGTACTGTAATTTGTTGGCTAATGGTTTAATGTATGTGTTGCCTAGTGGATGTATTAATTAATTGATGTTTTGGCTACTGCTTTTATATATGGAATGTATTGTTTGGTTAGTGGTGTGCATTCTTTAATTGATTGTCTAGTTGTGTGATTTATTTAGTTGATTGGCTAGTGGTTTTATTTATTTAATTGGCTGGTTGGCTAGTGGTTTTATTTATGTAATTGCCTATTGCTTTTAATTTTACAGTTTGGGGGTTTAGGTGCTTTTTGTATACTGTAGGTTTTATTATTGTGTATTTTGGATAGTCAGGCTTTTGTATTAGAGTGACCATTGACTGCTATTGTAGCTTATCATGTAAAAATTATATGGGTATGATGTACTACTATAACAATCAATGGGTAAGGGGGTATAGTGGGTCCGGGTGGGTGGTTAGGCCTCCTCGGTGGGTAGCGGGGCAGGGTGGGTTAACCCCTTAATTACTATAGCGGTTATTAACCGCTAAGGTAATTAAGGGGCTAGGGGCCATTAGAATGTATTTTGCTATGTTTTTTTCTGGCAACGGAGGTCATGTACCTGCAGTAAGCCGATTAGGATACTCTTTACATTGCCAGGGGTAAGTAGAACGGGTGTTATTTATTTTATTTATGCTGCATGGATAATGTTGTGTTTAATAATGGGCAAATAATCTATAATCCATACCTGGACAAAAGTTATTTTGCCCATTACTGTACTGTACACTACCGACACACTTTATTGAAGTGTGGTCGGTACCGCAAGCCGGGAAATCTCCCGGCTTGCTAGTGGCCGCCCCTCGGCGTGCCGCGCGTCATAGACGCGCGGTCACGCGTCATCGGGAGCGTGCGCCCCCTGCACGCGTGTCCAGGGGCTCCCCGAGGGAGCCCTGGTGTCCCGCGATCGCGGGACAGCGGCAGGGGGTTCCGGGGGACCCGGCGGACCCGGCAGCGGTAGGGAGAGCGCCCCGATCGGAGGGCGCTTTTCCGCTGCTTCGGCGTGCGCCCGTCACACTCGGGCGCGCGCCAGGCTACTGCTGCGGCACAGAACGGGCAAATGCTCGAATAAACTGTGCCGCAGCAGTATGTGTTTGGCGGGGGGTGTTTTTATTGAAATGTAGCCCATGTTTATTTTTTATTTTTTTTGTAACTTAGATTTTATTGCATTTTTCCAAACAAGTGATACAGAATACAGTATACATTCATTTTTAGTGTTAATCATGTTTATTTTTTTAAATATAGGAATGGTACTGCAGGCCTGCGTGACCCACGGGGACCACCCGAGGACCCCGGACACCCATGGGGAACACCTGAGGATCCACAAGCGATACCTGTAGGGAAGAACTGGGGGCCCCACAGCTGTGGGGGCCCTGGGGACCCACAGGGACCACCCGAGGACCCCTAGACACCCGTGGGAACCACTCGAGGGCCCCAAGATGCCCATTGGGATGACCGGGGGACCCCCAGACACCTGCAGGGACCACCCGTGGACCTCATTGGGGGGACCACCTGGGGACTACCCAGAGGCCGCCAAGCCCCCGCTGGCGTGTGGCATTAATTCTGTGTTTATAAAAATAAATATTGGTTTTACAGTATGTGGGGGCACGGGGTGGGTTGTGTATTGGTGCTTACTAGATATTTAATTTTAAACAGTACACTAATGTAGCAGGGGTCTCAAGAGCTGAACCGCATTGATTTCAAGTACAGGGACACCCTGCTTCCTGAGATACAGGCCCGGTTATGGGGTGCCGGTATCTCCTATGCATGTAAATGTCTCGCGTCATGTGATCTGAACATTTCAATGTGCAGGAGATACCGGCACCTCATAACGGGGCCTGTATCTCGGGAAGTAGGGAGTCCCCGGACTTGAAATCAATGCAGTTCAGCTTCGGAGCCCCCCTGCTATATTACTGTAATGTTTAAAATGACATAAACCCCCTGCGATCGCCTGTGAGAGGTGCGCAGTTAGAGTGACTGATTCAGCCTCTTACTGCGTGTCTATTACAGAAAGGCATACACCGGTAGGACTCACACAGCAGGGACCCCTGCTGTATTAATCTGATGGGCCATTATAGTGTACCCCGGCAAAACTTGTGAGGATCACGGGGAAATCTCGAAATCCATTTCGAGATTTGTTCGAATAATGGCCGCTGCATCTGTAATCACTCGTTTTCAAGTATGTCCTGGACACAAAAAAAAGTTGACAACATTAGAAGTTACAGTTATAAACATCTTTAAAGTAGGAAACAGTCAACGTCTTGAAGGAGTTAAGACAGGAAGCTGATTTGAGAGGCTCCGCTAAATTGTTCCATAATCTTTACATTATCTAATAAATTAAAGATCCATCATATTCGGTTGTTTATAAAGCAATATGACAGAACAAAATGGATCCGCTCATTAAAAAAAATGCTGAATGGCTTGGTAATTCTGTCCAAATTTTTTATTTACACCAATTTTAGATTATCTGGTGTCTGTTGCCATGAATGAACACCATGCTTTCAAGTAATGTATTTTGTTGTAACTTTACCCTGTGTTTTGGTTTTACATTTTGTTGGGGTTTAGTTTTTTGATTATGGGAAATGTTAAACTATTTATGCCCTTTGCATATTATTTTGGATAAAAAAATAAAATAATAATACTGTGATTTATGAAGACTGAAATAAGTCGAATTTTGGGGAAATATTTTTGACTGGTATACTGGTAGAGTAGAGACAAGTAAAATGGTGTTCTCATTTTCTATGCAAATCTATTATATCAAATATAATATATATATATATATATATATATACATTGTTCGACAAACCTATACATTTGCTCGCCCCAGGCGAGTGGATTTAACATCGTGGCGAGCTCCTATCACGTAGTATCCAAGCAGCACACGTTTGGTACTAGGTGGCGAGTAGATTTTTTTGTGTGGCGAGTAGATTTTTTGGTGATTTGTCGACCACTGTATATATATATATATATATATATATATATATATATATATATATATATATATATATTATAAATACGTCAACATATGAGTGTTATTATTAACAGAAACTGGAACTGTTTGCTATAACTAACATAGATCTCTCTTTATACAGCTGTATCAGGGATTATTGCACCAGCTGGCTCTTTATGATGGGATATTATTGTGTGATATTCTGCGTTATCACTTTCATTGCATATTATGAAAAATCACAGATTCTCTACATAATACAGCATTATTCTGTGTAATGAGCGAGTATAATAACCCTTGCTACATCTATGTATATCATATAAGATAAGGGTGTTGTACCTAATGGTAACTAATTCACTGGCATATACTCGTAGATAGGAGATTGATCAGATTGAAAGGCCAGGTGGTGGGTGGAATGTCTCTGCCTGATACTGTGCTATACCAGATCAATAGTACATTCAAATATATATTAAATTATACATTATTAATTATAATCACATTTAGTCTCTGTCTTTGAACCTCTGTGTCTCTCTGCCTTGTTTGTGGTTCCGGACAAGCATGCAGATCCAAGCTTTGAGCTAATTTTGTTTGGGTCTCCAAACTTTGAGGGTGTTTGCATTTCAACAATCCAGACTTGCTCATCTCTAGATCTAACATTGGTTCATATTATCTATATGGTACCGAGGAGGGGAAAAATACTTTGGTAAAATGTTGCTAATCTGCTTTGTTTTAAAGTTCTAGATTTGAAAATATGGGGCCTATGCATTCTCTAATAATAATAATAATAATAATAATAGTAAAAATAATAATAATAATATATAATACCAGGAGAGGCAAAGAGAAAGGGACAGAGATAGTCCATTTTAGTAATCTTTTTCTCCAAATACTGTACACCACAAAATAGAGATGTGCAACATTTTCGCTTAAGTTTGTGAACTAAATGAAATTTGCCTATTTTTTCTGAAATATTGCCAAGCAATTGCCACGCATTAGTCAACAAGTCAATATGCAAGATCCCATGGCCCTTTATATACTGTGATTTTTGCTAAATTCTGGTAAAAAGTGGAAAAATTCTGTTGGCATTCTTGCAAAATGTGTGAAATTCTAAGCAATGTGTACTTTTGCAAAAATGTCACAATAACGAAAGTTTAAGAAAAAAACGGGAAATAAAATGTGCAATTTGAATAAACTAAGAACAGAGTGAGATTACTATAACGGATTT
The DNA here is from genome assembly GCF_040206685.1 of Ascaphus truei. Classification (NCBI taxonomy): domain Eukaryota; kingdom Metazoa; phylum Chordata; class Amphibia; order Anura; family Ascaphidae; genus Ascaphus; species Ascaphus truei. The sequence continues at coordinate 257,939,648 of NC_134483.1, forward strand.
CTTTTTTCCTTTTATCTAGTGTGATTCTTCCTAGGTATACAAAACTTTCATATAACACGGATTTGTACTTCCAGAATCAAATCATGACCTAAATTTTGTATGGTTTTTACTGTACATGTGTTTAGTGAATACAACGATATTCTGTATTGTATGTTTCAGTGCAAACATTTTTCATAAGTCTCCTCCCTATATGTGACAATACCTCACTCATACATTAGTTAGTTTATTTTATTTAAGAATAAGTTTGGTTTATCCTTTTTACGTTAAAAATGCAAAAACATTAAGTTTGCATGAAAAGTGAGAAAATGTGCGGATGTAGCAGGTGTTATTACCTCAGTTAAAGCTAATAAACACTTTAAATAATGTGGAAAATATTTTGTATTTTAAAGAGAGCACATTATCATTGTTTTCAATTAACCCAGCGACATTTATTGCATTTAGAGATATGCAAAACTTTACCATGAGGTTGCAAATCATGTAAAATTTGCCCTTTTTGAGTTGTGGAAAAAAAAAAGCTGAGTCAGAGTTTGCAAGTGATTCACCCACCACTAAATCAAATATTTTGTTTAATATGCTTATTTGCTAATTTTTCTAATATAGCTTGATTTGCTTAATGGTGAGACCATGGGAACAACCAATGTTTCACTGTTTGACAGTATTTTGTTGAAAGCTTACTAATTTGGCAAAATTATTAGCCCTTTGAGGCTTAGCAAAATGTTTCACAGGGAATCGACCAGAGCTTTCATGTGTAATATCATGTCAAATAAAATTAATGTAAAATAGTTTACATCAAAAATTCAGTTTTACCTGATAAAAGAATGTTGCGGGCCATACATCCAAGGTTGCAGTTCTAAGGAAGGATACTCCTCAAATGGAGGAACCACAACAGAAAATATGAGTGACAAACAGACAAACACCGCAGGCAGTATTACCTGTAAGAAAACAAAAAGTTAATGTAGTACATATTAAAATACATCAACCTCCTAAGCATCACAGAACATTTTTCATCTAATTTAATCAAAGATTAGAATTCTTTGCACATTAGAACACTATTTATTAGATGCTGTTAAGTTGCCCTCAATTATAATTGCTGGCAGGCTGAGGCGCGCTGAGGCGCAGGGAAAGCGGGTGCTTTCCCTGGCCTTGCGGTTGCTTACCGCACGCGCTGTCAGCGGGCCGTCAGGGGGTGGGCCGGGGGCGGGCCGGGAGTGGGCGCGTCACTGGCCGGGGGCGGCCAGTGACGTCACGGAGCTGGTTCGCCCTCATT